>NC_085023.1:5154019-5194907 GCF_963692335.1 Osmerus eperlanus
GGTGAAACAGATTAAGGACTAGCAGAGAGGTGAGGCAGAGTCAGAGAGAGGGGTGAGGCAGGGGGGTGTGACAAGATCGAGACAGGTGAAGGACTAGCAGAAAGGTAAGACAAGTGAAGGATTAGAAAAAAGGTGAGATGGTGGTGAAACAGGGAGCCAGACAGGAGGAGAGACAGGGGAGGAGACAAGTGCGGGGCTATCATAACCACAGAGCAGACTAATCACTCGAGACAAGCCCAGAGCACAGACAGGATTGTTACAGTAAGAGAGAGTAATGGGAGAATGCAGGTCGGGGGAGGCTGCCGGCGAAACGGGGGAGGGGGGCAGAGGTGTGAGAAAGGGGGGAGACAGAAGGGGGAGGTCTGGTTTGTCTGCTCTGTGATTAATGGTTCACACGCTCAAATGGAACCCAGCTCCACGGTAACCATCACCTTGGGGACACAATGTCTCACAGAAGAAGTCTCCAAGTCTCAACAGTGGTTTAATCGGATATTCTGACACACACAAACACACACACACACACACACACACTCACACACTCACAACCTTTACCATAAAGTATGGTAGTTAATAGAAATGCATCCTACTCTCTGACACATTGAGGACAACTTCTAGGATGAGGGAGTGTATTTGAGGGAGTCCGTGAAATAAATATAGTAAGAGAAAGTGAGAGGATGAGACCGAGAAGAGAAAGAGAGAGTGTGTGTATTGGAAAGACAGTGAAAGAGAGATATAGTGGGAGAGGAAGGAAGGGAGAGAGGGAGGGGAAGAGAAAGGGAGAAGAAAAGGAGAGAGAGAGGAAGGTAAAGAGGAAGAAGAGAGAGAGGAAGAAGAGAGAGAGAGAGCGACCGAGAGGGAGAACAGAGAGAGAGAGAGAGAGAGAGAGAGAGAGAGAGAGAGAGAGAGAGAGAGAGAGAGAGAGAGAGAGAGAGAGAGAGAGAGAGATGGGGAGCAGAGAGATAGAGAGAGGAAGAAGAGAGATAGAGAGAGGAAGAAGAGAGAGAGAGAGAGAGAGAGAGAGAGAGAGAGAGAGAGAGAGAGAGGAAGTGGGATGAATAGAAGAACAGATGACATGTAGGTTGTTGACATCTATGTGTCTGTGTCTGTGTGATATCAGAATCCTGGCAAGTGCTGGTGTTCTGTGATCCTGGTCCATGACGGCTAAATAACGTGGCCTATATTTACTTTACAACTACCAGCTGTCACCACATCTCTCTCTATCTCTCTTCTCTCTCACACCCTCTCTGAAAACACACACACATACACACACACACACACAGGTAATGACAGACATTGCTCATCTTCATACGAGACCTTCAGATCCTTAGTCCCGTTGAGAGAGCAGGCTCCGTGTGGGTGGTAATTAAAGCGTGTGCGCGTGTGTGTTTGTGTGTGTAAGTGCGTGTTATAATTAGCCATCTGACCGTCAGTGTATATCCTCAGAGACAGTCTTTAAATAGCAAACATCTCCATCCTGCTCGTGACCTGAAACAGGTCTATTAAAGAGCTTCAAATACACACATACACAAACATACTCGCACGCACACATACAAACACACGCACACTTGCTCACATACTCACTCAACTTTGAATTGCTAATCTTATGGAAATGATACACAATTCAATTTTGCCCCACAATCCAGTAACCCCTAATCCTAACCTTAACCCTTAGCCTAACCCTAAACCCTAGAAATTGAAACTGAACTTGTCATAACCAAGAAAATGGCTGAAAAGTTCAAAATGTCCTTGTTATACTACTTCTTGTGGGATGTCTGGTCCACAATTGAATAGCTAAGCAAGCAGTCCATCCTTGCCAAAACACACGCACACAAAAATAACACACACATACACACGCATGGAGCACCAGTGTGAGGTAGTGTTCATGCTTCCTAGACATGGTGTGAGTGTGATGAAGGATAGGGCTCCCGAGGCCAGACACACAGCATAATTGAAATACTTCCAGATTTAGATGTCTACCTGGGTAATTATACCTCTCCTAACTCATTAGAAAGTCTCAGTGTGTGTGTGTGTGTGTGTGTGTGTGTGTGTGTGTGTGTGTGTAAAGGTGAAAGACAGAAGAGAGTGCTGACAAATGGTGTGTAAAATTGGATAACTTGTTTCCAATGAGCTAGGTGAGAGAGCACATTCATTAGCATAGCTCATTTGCTTCTGAGGGTATTTTTAAACTGTTGTCTGGGACAAAACGATAAATTAGAGAACCTTTAATAACTTGAGCTACATAGACCAGAGGGTCTTGTGTTTCGTTGGAAGTAGAAACACAGAGAATAGAGAGCTGCCTTTCTGCACAGACACCCCCCCCCCATATTCAAATATGCTCAAAATCTCCCCCCCTCCCAAAAAAAAGCATCATTTTTTTTGTTGCTATGCTACGACAGGCAACCACCATGCACTGCCGTCCGAAATAATACGAACAAATAAGTGTGGTTTCTCCAGTAGCAGCCGTTGATCGACTGCTGTGGGTAAGTAGGTACGAGCACAACTCTCTCTGAGCACTATCAACGTCAAACACTCCATTTCAAAGGTTCTGTATTGTGCTACAACCTTTCCCCTTTCCTTTCCCCTTTCCTTTCCCCTTTACTTTCCCCTTTCCCTTCCCCTTTCCCCTTTCCTTTCCCCTTTCCTTTCCTCTTTCCTTTCCTTCCCCCTTTCCTTTCCTTCCCCCTTCCCCTTTCCTTTCCCCTTTCCTTCCCCCTTCCCCTTTCCTTTCCCCTTTCCTTTCCCCTTCCCCTTTCCTTTCCCCTTTCCTTCCCCCTTTCCTTTCCTTTCCTTTCCCCTTTCCTTCCCCCTTCCCCTTTCCTTTCCCCTTTCCTTTCCCCTTCCCCTTTCCTTTCCCCTTTCCTTCCCCCTTCCCCTTTCCTTTCCCCTTTCCTTCCCCCTTTCCTTTCCTTTCCTTTCCCCTTTCCTTCCCCCTTTCCTTTCCTTTCCTTTCCCCTTTCCTTCCCCCTTTCCTTCCCCCTTTCCTTTCCTTTCCTTTCCTTCCCCCTTTCCTTTCCTTTCCCCTTCTCCTTCCCCCTTTCCTTTCCTTTCCCCTTTCCTTTCCCCTTTCCTTTCCCCTTTCCTTTCCCCTTTCCTTTCCTCTTTCCTTCCCCCTTTCCTTTCCTTTCCCCTTCTCCTTCCCCCTTTCCTTTCCTTTCCCCTTTCCTTTCCCCTTTCCTTTCCCCTTTCCTTTCCTCTTTCCTTTCCTTCCCCCTTTCCTTTCCTTTCCCCTTTCCTTCCCCCTTTCCTTTCCTTACCTTTCCCCTTTCCTTCCCCCTTTCCTTTCCTTTCCTTTCCCCTTTCCTTTCCCCTTTCCTTCCCCCTTTCCTTTCCTTTCCCCTTTCCTTCCCCCTTTCCTTTCCTTTCCTTTCCCCTTTCCTTCCCCCTTTCCTTTCCTTTCCTTTCCCCTTTCCTTTCCCCTTTCCTTCCCCCTTTCCTTTCCTTTCCTTTCCCCTTTCCTTTCCCCTTTCCTTCCCCCTTTCCTTTCCTTTCCCCTTTCCTTCCCCCTTCCCCTTTCCTTTCCCCTTTCCTTTCCTTTCCCCTTTCCTTCCCCCTTTCCTTCCCCCTTTCCTTTCCTTTCCTTCCCCCTTTCCTTCCCCCTTTCCTTTCCCCTTCTCCTTCCCCCTTTCCTTTCCTTTCCCCTTTCCTTCCCCCTTTCCTTTCCTTTCCCCTTTCCTTCCCCCTTTCCTTTCCTTTCCTTTCCCCTTTCCTTTCCCCTTTCCTTTCCTTTCCCCTTTCCTTTCCTTTCCCTTCTCCTTCCCCCTTTCCTTTCCTTTCCCCTTTCCTTCCCCCTTCCCCTTTCCTTTCCCCTTTCCTTTCCTCTTTCCTTTCCTTCCCCCTTTCCTTTCCTTTCCCCTTTCCCCTTTCCTTTCCTTCCCCCTTTCCTTTCCTTTCCTTTCCCCTTTCCTTCCCCCTTCCCCTTTCCTTCCCCCTTTCCTTTCCTTTCCTTTCCCCTTTCCTTCCCCCTTTCCTTTCCTTTCCCCTTTCCTTCCCCCTTTCCTTTCCTTTCCCCTTCTCCTTCCCCATTTCCTTTCCTTTCCCCTTCTCCTTCCCCCTTTCCTTTCCTTTCCCCTTCTCCTTCCCCCTTTCCTTTCCTTTCCCCTTCTCCTTCCCCCTTTCCTTTCCTTTCCCCTTTCCTTCCCCTTTCCCCTTTCCTTTCCTTCCCCCTTTCCTTTCCTTTCCTTTCCCCTTTCCTTCCCCCTTTCCTTTCCTTCCCCCTTCCCCTTTCCTTTCCCCTTTCCTTTCCTCTTTCCTTTCCTTCCCCCTTTCCTTTCCTTTCCCCTTTCCTTCCCCCTTTCCTTTCCTTTCCCCTTTCCTTCCCCCTTTCCTTTCCTTTCCCCTTTCCTTTCCTTTCCCCTTTCCTTCCCCTTTTCCATTCCTTTCCCCTTTCCTTCCCCCTTTCCTTTCCTTTCCCCTTTCCTTCCCCTTTCCCCTTTCCTTTCCTTCCCCCTTTCCTTTCCTTTCCTTTCCCCTTTCCTTCCCCCTTTCCTTTCCTTTCCCCTTTCCTTTCCTTTCCCCTTTCCTTCCCCTTTTCCATTCCTTTCCCCTTTCCTTCCCCCTTTCCTTTCCTTTCCCCTTTCCTTCCCCTTTCCCCTTTCCTTTCCTTCCCCCTTTCCTTTCCTTTCCTTTCCCCTTTCCTTCCCCCTTTCCTTCCCCCTTTCCTTTCCTTTCCCCTTTCCTTCCCCCTTTCCTTTCCTTTCCCCTTTCCTTCCCCCTTTCCTTCCCCCTTTCCTTTCCTTTCCTTTCCCCTTTCCTTCCCCCTTTCCTTTCCTTTCCCCTTTCCTTCCCCCTTTCCTTTCCTTTCCCCTTTCCTTCCCCCTTTCCTTTCCTTTCCCCTTTCCTTCCCCCTTTCCTTTCCTTTCCCCTTTCCTTTCCTTTCCCCTTTCTTTCCCCCTTTCCTTTCCTTTCCCCTTTCCTTCCCCCTTTCCTTTCCTTTCCCCTTTCCTTCCCCCTTTCCTTTCCTTTCCCCTTTCCTTCCCCTTTCCTTTCCTTCCCCCTTTCCTTTCCTTTCCTTTCCCCTTTCCTTCCCCCTTCCCCTTTCCTTCCCCCTTTCCTTTCCTTTCCCCTTCTCCTTCCCATCCTCTACTCTCCCTTTCCCTCCCCTGGACTCGCCTCCTTCCCCTTCCCATTACTTCCTTTACTCTCCTCTCCCTTCCCCTTTCATCCTCTCACCTCCGTTTACCTCCCCTCCCCTGTACTGCAGAATGCACTGCAGAATGTACTGCAGTACCCAGATACACCAGCAGAGGGAGACGCACGCTAAGATGAACGCGACATCCAGAGTTACTTTAGAGGTCTGTGCCACACACTGATTTAGTCTAAAGAGCTTCTCTTCTATTTGGTCTATCTCTCCTTATCTCTCTCTCTTTTTCTCACTTTCCTTCATTTAGATTCAGAGACAAAACAGTAGGAGGGTAATGAAAGGCTTGGTGGTCATTAACTCAGACAAACACACACACACACACTAACATTAATGGTTGTCATTATTCATGAGTAGAGAAAATACAACTTTGTAACTGAAGAAGACACACTGTACGTGCGTGTGTGTGAGTGTATGTGTGTGAGGGTGCATCCATGTGTGTGTGTGTGTGTGTGTGTGTAAATGCGTGTGCGTGCGTGTAAACACATGCATGTGTACATGCGTGTGTGTGTGTGAGTGCGTGTGTGACTGCATATCTGTGCGTGTGTGGGCATGTGTGTGTGAGTGTGTTATGCGTGTGTGCACATATGTGTGTGTGTGATTCAGGGGTAGACACCATACGTTCTCCTGGTGCTCTCCCATTCCACAGTGAGGGATCAGGGCACAACACGCCAGCAGCCAGAAATCATCCTCTCATAAAGTGGATGTATGGAGGAGAGCGCTGCTCTTCTCAGAGGCCAACCTGGGGCCTGCTGCATCCTGTCACCACATGGAAGACTGGGTGGGAATAACACATGAATATATACACTCGACTATGACTGTTCAATCATACGGGGATGACAGCAGCCTGTAGCCTTGTCTCAAATCAAACTGCCAGCCTCTCACGCTCTCGCTCGGTAGCGCTGTAAAACACACACCCACCACCGTAGCAAATACACGCACACACAGATCAGCATGACTAACAACCACTCTACTCTCCATTAATGTTTTATTCCACTGGATCTCTCTTTTGTTGTTGCTATTTTGAAAGTGTGAGAAAGAGAGAGATAGAGAGAGTGTGTGTGTGTGTGTGAGTGTGAGTGTGTGTGTGTGTTTGTGTGTGTGTGTGTGTGTGTGTGTGCGTGTGCGTGTGCGTGTGCGTGTGCGTGTGTGTGTGTGTAAGAGAGAGAATGAGAAAATAGACAAGAATAGAAAAGGAGAAGTTAGAGAGAGAAAGAAAGGAACAGAAAGAAGAGGAAAGAAAAAAGAGAGTAGCAGAGGAGTAGAGAGAGATATAGAGAGGGAGAGAGAGTGAAAGGGTGAAAGGGAGAGGAAGACGGCTTTAGGGCTCAAACGAAATAGGGTTTGTCTTTCTGTCTCCTCTCATATTACAGTTGTTCTCAATTGCTAAGACACATTTCTTGAATGTGTACCTTATAAAAAGTTTTTCATGAACCATTGACTATAACGTGTCCCTGAATTCTAGATATATTCCACCTCATGAGTTTGACATGATGTAAATCATAAAAAGCACAAATATTGCAATTGTCCTTCTTACAGGATGTTTATTTTCTATCTACATTATACAGCAATTGCATTTTGAGCTTTTGTTACTGTAGTGGTCACAGTATACAAATAGTAGTACTGTTAGTCAACAACACAAATTCATTGCTGTAAATTGTAATTTGGGGAACAAAGGCTTAAGAAAACAAGGAAATAAACAAAGCATTTTCACCTGGGTAACAGGGCTTGAGTACGCTTACGGTACTGTTCATTCTGGGTCAGTATCCTGTATGAGATTTTCCTCAACATCACAGGCAATGTTTTCTCTAGCCAAACAGCAGGGAAAATGCCGTTGAATGCCTGAGCCATCCCTGACAAGACTCCAGAGCAATATCCCCACAAGCTTCTTCCATGGCTTGGAGAACGTTGTTCTGTCATAGGGATTTCAGAATCAGAATCAGAATCAGAATTCGGTTTATTCGCCATGTATGTTATACAAACACAGATTTTACTGTGGCAGGGAGGTGCAAAACACTAAACATATGCAAATATTAAATTAAGTAAAAGTACAAAAGTTTAACTATTTCTAAGAACTAAACAATCTAAGAATACAACAATTTAAATATAAAATAAAATATATATAAAAATAAGAATAAGAATGAGCAGCGTGAGTGGTCAACATAGTGCAAACGGATACTGAGGTAAGGTGGCTTATGCATACTGTAATTTCCATTAGATGGACTTACAATAGTTAAATAAGGGAATGAATGTCAATGGGAGTCCTTGGCCTTGTTGAAGAGGCCAGTAGCAGATGGAAAGAAACTGTTCTTATGGCGTGAGGTTTTGGTCCTGATGGACCGCAGCCTTTTGCCAGTGGGGAGTAGCTGAAACAGGGAGTGACCAGGGTGGGAGGGGTCTGCCACAATCTTCCTCGCACACCTCAGGAACCTCGAGGTGTGCAGGTCCTCGAGGGTAGGCAGATTGCAGCCGATCACCTTCTCAGCAGTGCGGATGATACGCTGCAGTCTGTTCTTGTCCTTGGCAGTGGCAGCAGCGTACCAGATGGTGATGGAAGAGGTGAGGATGGACTCAATGATGGCTGTGTAGAAGTGCACCATCATTGTCTTTGGCAGGTTGAATTTCTTCAGCTGCCATAGGAAGTACATCCTCTGTTGTGCTTTTTTGATGAGGGAGCTAATGTTCAGTTCCCACTTGAGGTCCTGGGAGAGGATGGTGCCCAGGAAGCGGAAGGACTCCACAGTGTGGACTGGGGAGTCGCACAGGGTGATGGGGGTGAGTGGGGCTGTATTCTTTCTGAAGTCCACAACCATCTCCACTGTCTTAAGAGCATTGAGCTCTAAGTTGTTCTGGCTACACCAGGTCACCAGGTTGTCAGCTTCCCACCTATAATCACACTCATCCCCACCAGAGATGAGCCCAATGAGGGTGGTGTCGTCAGCAAACTTCAGAAGTTTGACAGACGGATGACTGGAGGTGCAGCTGTTGGTGTACAGGGAGAAGAGCAGAGGAGAAAGGACACAGCCCGGAGGAGATCCGGTGCTGATGGACCGGGAGTCAGAGACTTGTGTTCCCAGCTTAACACACTGCTTCCTGTCAGACAGGAAGTCTGTGATCCACCTGCAGGTGGAGTCCGGCACGCTCAGCTGGGAGAGCTTGTCCTGAAGCAGGGTGGGGATGATGGTGTTGAAGGCAGAGCTGAAGTCCACAAACAGGATCCTGGCATAGGATGTTGGGGAGTCCAGGTGCTGTAGGGTGAAGTGGAGGGCCATGTTAACGGCGTCATCCACAGATCTGTTGGCTCTGTAGGCAAACTGCAGTGGGTCCAGGAAAGGGTCTGTGATGGATTTGAGGTGTGCCAGCACAAGGCGCTCAAAATATTTCATTACCACAGAGGTCAGGGCGACGGGTCTGTAGTCATTGAGTCTTGTTGGCCTTGGCTTTTTGGGCACAGGGATGATGGTGGAGGACTTGAGACAGGCTGGCACATGGCATGTCTCCAGGGAGGTGTCAAAGATGTTGATAAACACCGGAGACAGCTGGTCAGCGCAGTGCTTGAGGGTGGCAGGAGAGACAGTCCGGCCCAGTTGCTTTGCGTGGGTTCTGCCTCTTGAAAATTCTGTTAACTTCACCCTCCTGAATGGAGAGAGTCGTCACTGTAGAGGGGGGGAGGTGGGAGGCCTCGTGGGTGGGAAGGGGTAGTTCAGGACTGTCCAATTGTCTTTCAAATCTACAGTAGAACTTGTTCAGGTCGTTGGCCAGGCGGGAGTCGTTAGTGGAGTGGGGGGCTCTGGGCTTGTAGTTGGTAATCTGCCTGAGCCCTCTCCAGACAGAAGCAGAGACGTTGGCAGAGAACAGACGCTTCAGTCTCTCTCAGTACAGTCGTTTAGCCTCTCTCACCGCCTTGCTAAACCTGTTCTTCGACTCCTTGAATCTGTTTCTATCTCCACTCCTAAATGCTTCCTCCTTCTCTGACCTCAACCTTCTGAGCTCTGCTGAGAACCAGGGCTTGTCGTTGTTGAAGTTCACCTTGGTGCATGTTGGAATACAGCAGTCCTCACAGAAGCTGATGTATGATGTCACAGCCTCTGTGAGTTTATCCAGACTATTGGTAGCAGTCGTGAACATATCCCAGTCAGTACAGTCCAAGCACGCCCGCAGATCCTCCATAGCCTCACTGGTCCACTGTTTTGATGTCCTTACAACAGGTTAACAGAGCTTTAATTAACACTCTGAATCTGGTCGGCGAGCATGCGTTGGGCCTCTTTAAACCTGTGGACCCGGCGCCATGTAAACTCCGACCAAAATGAGCGACGCAAATTCTCGTGGCGAGTAAAAAGGTTTACAGATCTGTCATAGTGTGGCATGGATCTCATTTCAGATTGTGGTTCTTCTTCCTCTTCCTCTGCCTCTTCCTCTTCCTTGTCCACCTCTCATTCTGACAATTCGGCCTCTTCCTCTGAAATTTACATCCGTGATTTCAAAGTACAGATGAGCGTACCTTTGTATTCATTCCAAACCCCTGATTGCTTGTCGAGTATTTTTGCTTGTTAGTGCTTACACATGGATACTTAGTAGTTAACCTGTTTACGCTCCTGTTTCGCCCGCGAGACAAAAATGCTGCCTCCCCCCTTCCTCAGTTACGACGCACTAAATTCTAAAAAATATATTTTTTAGACGCTACACATGTTATACATCGTTGGAAAGCTACGATTCTTGTGCTTCCATTGAAATAAACCAATTCAAGATCAAGTCGCAATAGCAAGCAAAGTCAACGTCTTTTTCCGGTGAACATTCCTTCAACAATGCCAAAGAAAAAAGTTGTACTCACCCTAAGTTGTTCAAATAGGTCCAGGTGTGCAAATCATGCCATCAAAACTTGATCTGCGTAAGTCCCAAGGGTTCAAAGTATCTAACCATGTAAAGTAATTCGTCCAAATACAATGTTTTACGTTCATGAATAGCCATTATCCTTTGTTTCATTATGCAAGTTAGCCGACGGAAGAAACAACTTGTTCACATAAAAGTGTTATTTTCTCCGATTTATCAACGGAGTATTTACAAAATGAAGGTCTCAAAATGTCCGTTGAACCCTCCCCTTTTGATTGACACCTTGTTCGACCCAATAGGAGCTTCCATGCCCCGTTGACAGCCCTCTAAAGCCAACTAGGTCTGTGCGTCCTGCCCCCCCCCGCCCCCCCCCCCCCCACACTCGTTCTAAACAAATTTCTCGAACTGGCTTCGACTGGCTCTGAAATTAGCTCGTTAGCCTTGTAGCTGACAGCTAGCTGAAAATGCCAATACCTCATTTGTATGCGTCTGTGGAGCCTTCAAAATAACAGTCGATTGCGCAATATGGTTGACAGAATCAGTGTTCTTTGTGCGCCAATCCTTGGAATCAGATAAAGCACTCCAATGTGTTCATGCTTCAGTTTTTGTGTTTCAGTATTACTAATTAGGGATTTAGCTATTATATATGATATTTCTAAGTACCAGAGATGGGCCAGAGATAACAATTATGAAAAATAATACCTTTTTATTTGACCTTGACCTTGGTTACAAAGGGTCATTTTGGAGTCTCCAAAAGACCCTTTTAGAAAATTCCTGGATGTACTCTTATAAAAACATGTGTCAAATATGAATATATTGTGGTATTATGTTTGACTTTTGATTTGAATTGGGTAAGGCTTCAACCTGTGGTCCAATTTAGTCTTCCAGATAATACCTACCACCTCTAGGCCTCTTCAGGCCTCTGTTTTCAAACAAAATCTAGGCGGAAATAGAAATTTTCACTTTCCTTGTGTTCAAGCTTCTATTACTCAACACTAGAAGGACTGACAGGGGTCCTGACAACAGGGGACATAACTTCAGAGTGTCAGCTTTCAAAAGAGATCATTTACATGCATGTACTCCAAATGGTTCAAGAACAGCTTCCAATTTACTTTGGGTATGCTGTTTAGGCGTTTTCAGGCAAATTTAACAGGAACATGAAAAGGTTAAGGGGGTTTGAATTGCGCTGGTTTGAGTTGACTTATCAAACGGCAGTGTTTAGTAAATGACATAAAGAGAAAAACTGTAACGTGGGGGAAGGGGAAAGCTACACACCATCACCCGCACTGGAGAAACACTTGGAAATGACCTCAATCACCCACGGGCACGCACGCACACGCACACAGACTGAATCACTGTTTGAGGGGCATAACAAATGTTAACGTTTGTTTCTAAGCAACCAAACCCTCTCTAAGAAGACTTCTGGCATCCAAATGTCTTAGAGGAGAGGAGAGGAGGAAAAGGAGAGCAGAGGAGAACATGAGAGAATGGGAGAGGAGGGAGAAGAGAGGAGTAGAGAGGAGTAGAGAGGAGAAGAGAGGAGAAGAGAGGAGTAGAGAGGAGAAGAGAGGAGAAGAGAGGAGAAGAGAGGAGAAGAGAAGAGAGGAGAGGAGAGGAGGAGAGGAGAGGAGAAGAGAGGAGAGGAGAGGAGAGGAGGAGAGGAGAGGAGAGGAGAGGAGAGGAGAAGAGAAGAGAGGAGAAGAGAAGAGAAGAGAAGAGAAGAGAGGAGAGGAGGAGAGGAGAAGAGAGGAGAAGAGAGGAGAAGAGAGGAGAAGAGAGGAGAGGAGGAGAGGAGAAGAGAGGAGAGGAGAGGAGGAGAGGAGAAGAGAGGAGAGGAGAGGAGAAGAGAGGAAGTGAAAGGATTGAACTACAAATACAATGCAATGTATTTAAAGATCGTTTAAAATGTTGTCTCAGCTAAGAGTGTGTTAAGTGAATCTGTTCACTCTGGAGGCATTATACATACACACACACAAACACACACACACACACTCACACACACACTCACACACGCACACACACACACACACACAGTTCCGCCTATTGGTCCCATATATCCAGGAGCCATTACAGGAGATGGAAGTTTGTGAGCCAGCAAATGGGTCGGCCCAACCACTAAGCACTTATCCTCCTTTCTCTGTCCTGCTTGTCCCCCTCATCCATCCATCCCAACACCTCCTCCTCCCTCCATCTCTTCTCCTTACAGCTGCTGATGCAGACGGATGTTCACTTAAGAGGAGCCCAGGCTGATTGTGGAGGACAGACTATGATGGAGCTATCATCTAATGGTCATCCCCCTGAGACAGGAGAGTCAACACATGCACGCTCACACACGCACGCTCACACGCACACGTTCACACACACGTTCACACACACCGGGTGGCAGGAGCTAGGAGAGTTTGAGTAGGGATCTTTCCCCACAGTCGACAAATTGGGAGGGCCCATACCCACCTCCAAACCCCACCCTCTAAAATAAATTGATTTTGGGGGCAAATCAAACTCTAGGTATTTTTTATGACTATGAAAATAAAATGAATGACACATACATTGCACACAACAAGATCAGTCTCCTTTTTTGTTTTCAAGCCCACATTTATTTATTTAGTGTTTACAATAATACAACTAAAAAGTGTGATGTCCCTTGAATTGAGCACTTCTTTTTGGGTGGGTGTGGGGGAGGAGGGGGTGTGGTGGGGTGTAGATCTCACACCAAGGTCAAAGAGAATAAAGTATGAGGGAGTTTTCATCCACTGTTTTCTCTGTCTCTCTGTCTATCTGTCTCTCTCTCTCTATTACTGCTTGTCTCTCTCGACCATCCCTTTCCTGTATGCTTCTTAATGACTCTTCATGCATCTATATTTCTCCCTTTCCCTCACTCTTACTCACCCTCTTTCTCTCTCTCCCTCTTTTTCCTCTCGTTCCCCCCCCTCCTCTCCTCTCTCTCTCCTTAGACAGCTTTAGAGTTTCTCTATAAATACATATTAGGTTTCTCTATAAATACATATTAGGTTATTTGTGACATCATCATGCTATAGTAGAATTAACTATTTATCGAAAAACAAAATGTTCAAATCTCTACACATCTGCCAATCCTCTCCTCTCTCTCTCTCTCTCTCTCTCTCTCTCTCGTCTCTCTCTCTCTCTCTCACTCTCTCTCTCTCTCTCTCTCTCTCTCTCTCTCTCTGCAGGTGTATAGAGTGACACAGCAGCATCAGTATGAGAGCCTGGCTCTCTGTGCCATCTGGACTCTATTAGCCTGAGACCTTATTAGTCTAAGTAGAGAGAGCTGGAACACACACATACACACACACACACACACACACACGCACACAACATATTGAGGATAGCATTTCACATAAAGGGTCTACCAAGTCCTATTATGATGGTGTATGTGTGTGTGTCCCCTATTTTGACGATCTGAAACGCAAGTATCAAAACGCAAAGCGCAAGTAACTTTGTGGGCAGGACTCCGGCTCGGTTGCTATTTTGCTGGCGGGATAAATGACTTTGCGCCTGGCGCAAATCTAAAATGGGTAGGTCCGAAGTAGCTACATTACTAATGGGTGTGGTTTGGGCGTAACGTGCAATAAACCAATCAGAGCGTCATCTCACATTCCCTTTAAGAGCAGCGCTTGTTCCATGCCGGATTGCTATTATAACGGCGGATTTGCCAGGCGCACGCCAGGAGCGGTTCACAGCCAAGGAGACCGACGTTCTAGTCAGGGCCGGAACAGATAGACAAGTGACATTGTATGGGAAAGGCAGAGCAGTTTTCTCATTGCACGAAATTGCCCGCTCATGCTGCTCATTCAAATTCTTATTCTTATTTTTATATAGCCTACCCTATATTTTATTTTTTAAATTGTTTAGTTCTTGGAATTAGTTTAACTATTGTACTTTTTTACTTAATTTAAGACCCGTATATGTTTATTGTTTGCACCTTCCTGCCACAGTAAATTCCGTGTTTGTGTAACATAGGCTACATGGCGAATAAACCGAATTCTGATTCTGGTGGAGATGGGAGAAGAAACCCACCCAAATTAGCTTCGGTTAAACAGGCGTGGGAGGAAAATTGCCACAATTGTTACAAATCATGTTCACATACATAGAGATTTCTCATGAAAATCTTTTTATAATCATTGAAGAAATGTAACACGCCATAAATCAAAACAATGTAACGTAGCTTTGCAGAAAGAAGACCCTGGCCTCGCCAGCAGTGTGCAAGGACCAAGCTTGCGCCCTTAAAATAGCATCTGAATAATGCGCCATTGACTTTAGACCACGTTTTTCCTGGTCAGTGGCGGAATTGTTTTTCGGAAACTGCAAAATAGCACCAGGGAACGTTTGCGCCGGAACACGCCTCCTTTTTCGCTGAACCGCCCACGGGAGCGCAAGGTCATTTCGACGTGCGTCTGTGGAGGGAAAAGTCCGCTTTGCGTCGAGTGCAAACTAGGAATGATACTTGCGTCGTTGACAAAGTCAATTGCGCTGGGTGCAAGATCGGGCCCTGTGTGTGTGTGTGCATTATTATGTGTGTGGGTGTGTGCGAGTGTGGCATTTATAAAATGGATTTCCCAAGGAGAACTTTGCTTTTTACTGCTAAGATAATGCATCTCTTGGCACACCTTGAGTTTTGGGGTGTGTCCAGGAAATGCATCAGAGATGAAGATGGTGTGTGTGTATGTGTGTGTGTGTATGTGTGTGTTTGACGGGATGTTTGGATAACTGTTATTTTCGAAAGCGTGCGTCAGCATCTGCAGCTTGCAGCCATAGGGGGGCGGGGCTAGGGGGGCGGGGAGTGGCCATGGCAAGGCTGGTCCATGCCTGCCTGCCTGCCTGTCTGTCTGTCTGTCTGTATGTGAGAGAAGGGAATGAGAGAACAAGAGAGACAGACGTACAGGAAAAGAGAGAGAGAAAGAGATAGAGAGAGGGTTAGACAGACAGAGATGGAAAGAAACTACATATATAGTGAAAAAGAGAGAGAGAGAGAGAGAGAGAGAGAGAGAGAGAGAGAGCGTGAGGGAGAGTGGAAGAGAGAGTGGAAGAGAGATAGAAAGAGAGGCTTTTTAACTTAATACAAAAACTTTGTTGGGCAGTCAAAACTTCCAGCCACCAGTTACACCACGGCACGCATCATGAATCCTACTTATATTGAAGCAAAAGCTCAGACTCAGGCTCCCCACCCATTCACTGTGCACAAGACACTCCTCTGCCCCACACAGCGATCCACTCTTCTAACTCTCCCACCAGCTTACGTACATATGTTGCGTATCCTTGCCATGACTAGCCTCAGAAAAAGAGAATAAGAGAAAGAGAGAGAGAGAGAGAGAGAGAGAGAGTGAGAGAGAGAGAGAGAGAGAGAGAGAGAGAGAGAGAGAGAGAGAGGAAGGGTGAAGCCAGATCAGACTCCTCTCTCTCAGCGTGAGAGTGAGTGAGTGCTGAGGAGATTCTTGACAGCAGTAGATGAGACACGCAGCAGGCCAAGGCAGACGCACACAAACAACAACTTGAACACGTTTTTTCATTTGACTTCATCCAACTTTGTAGCACTTCTGGGTCAGACAGACTTCTGTTTTTTGCGATCTATTTCCTCAGTTTGTGTAAAAGGAGTTTGGAGTAAGGGGATAGGATGCACTTTAGAGTCAACAAACTGTGTGTTGCTACTATTAGACTAGAAGCAGATGAAACAGAAAAAGAACGAAAACTGATATGGTCCCTGATGTACCTAAACACACACAAACACACACACACACACACACACTCAGAGCACTCAGACTCTCTCTCTCCATGGTGGTATTGATTGGAAGGAAGAACCCCAGAGGGGAGAAGAGGACCCCAAACAGCTAATGTTACAGCCTGTATGTGTGTGAGTGAGCGTGGGTGTGTTTTTCTCTGTGTGTGTGTGTGTGTGTCTACCTTCCAATAGTTAGATCAGTAACCCTAAGCCCCCCTTGGTCCAAGATGGTAGTCCCTGTATTGGAAAAGGGGGTAACAAGACCTTACACACACAGACACACATTCTTCTTAAATCCCACTGATGATTTATACCCAGTCCTTTACATACACACACACAAACACACACACGCCACCTCAAAAAAACGAACCCTCAGAAAATACACCACGCCATCCAAAAAACACACTCACACACACCACCCTTAACACACACGTGCACCACACGTAAAACACACACACACCACACGGAAAACACACACACACCACACGTAAAACACACACACACCACACATAATCACACACACAACTCATTTAAAACACACACACCACACCCTTAAAACACACACGCACCACAAGTAAAACACACACACCACACTCTTAAAACACACGCGCACCACACGTAAAACACACACCCCCCCCTTAACAAACACACACACACACACCATCTTTAAAACACAGACATACCTTCCCCTCCGACAGGTTCAAACATTCCAAACTGCTCCAGGACCTTGATGAACAGGCCCATGACCACCAACACAGCGATCATCTCCAGCCCATCCATACTCAGCATCTTCTGGCTCGCTCCTCTCTCATCTCCAGCGCTGGCTCTCTCCCAGTCCAGCCGCCCCAAGCTCCCAGTCCCTGAGTCCAACACCAGCACCTCGACTATCCCCCGCTACAAGATCCCAACTTCGTCCAGCAGCACATTCAAGAAGAGCCGACTGGAGTGTCTTCCTCCTTCAGTCGTCCCGTCCCCCCTCCCCCGATATCTCTCCCTCTCTCCGCCCCCTCCCTGCTCTCCCCTCACCCAGGCCTGGTCTCAGACAGCCACGCCCCCTCCACACCTGGACCCTCCTGGACCTTCCCTACACCTCCAGGCACAGCTGGGGGCTCCCAGGTGGAGCCTGTCCCAGGGGAAGCCGAGCGCACCCCTCTCCCCAGTGGTGGGGCCTGCTCTGTCCCGGCCGAGTGGAGGAATCCAGGGACGTGGCTCTGTGCCTGCCTGCCTGCCTGCCTGATGGTCTGCCGGTCGTGGTCGTCAGCCAGGGAGTGTTGTGAGGGGGAGAGACAGAGTGAACGAGGGAGAGGTGGGAGAGGGAGGGGGAGTGAGGGAGGGCGGGAGGGGAGGAAAGAGAGAGACTGATAAAGAGAGAGAAAGAGAGAGAGAGGGTGATGGAGGGTGGAGGAAAGAGAGAGAGAGAGAGAGAGAGAGAGAGCGAAAGAGGGGAGGAATCCTTCTCTTTCCAGTGAGATTACCTTCATTGATTTGCTTAATGTGGTTTCCTAGGTAACTGGCTGTGAATGTTTGGGAGAGTCCATCTTGACATTGGGAAATACATTTTGATTTACCTTTAAAATATGGTAACATATATGATGACCCTGTCTGTCTGCTACTATTCTGCTTGTCCATCCGTCTGTCTGTCTGTCTGTCTGTTTGACTGCCCGTCAATCTCTGTCAAGGTCATGAACCCCCCTCCCCCCAGACTGTTCCAGGTCATGTACCCCCAGACTGTTTGAGGTCATGTACCCCCAGACTGTTTCAGGTCATGTACCCCCAGACTGTTTCAGGTCATGTACCCCCAGACTGTTCCAGGTCATGTACCCCCAGACTGTTCCAGGTCATGTACCCCCAGACTGTTCCAGGTCATGTACCCCCAGACTGTTCCAGGTCATGTACCCCCAGACTGTTCCAGGTCATGTACCCCCAGACTGTTCCAGGTCATGTACCCCCAGACTGTTCCAGGTCATGTACCCCCAGACTGTTCCAGGTCATGTACCCCCAGACTGTTCCAGGTCATGTACCCCCAGACTGTTCCAGGTCATGTACACCCTCCACAAATGAGTCCTGGTCATTTGATCTCCTGTATGACTGTCCAGTGCCACCTCTGGCATCTCTGAGGTGCACATGCAGGTGATGAAACACACACACATACGCCAACAGACACACACATTCACACACACACACACAGCGCACACATCTTCCAACTCCCAAGCCTATCCACGGATGTTGCTGTAATGCTGCATTGAAAGGCTTCCAAGATGACAGTCGAACCTGATGTGACTTTATTGGTCTGGCCTGGTGTTACAACAAACACTCTGGCCCTATATCCTTGTCTGGGCTGTGCTGAACGTAATGTCTACTGTCATAATGTATTCTGTCTGTACATAACAGAGGTGTGTGGCTGGCATTCTGCAAATCTACACACACACAAACGTATACTACCGCATGCACACCACACACACTACCACACACACACACCACCACACATACACACTGCCACACTACCACATGCATACACCACACACCACACACACACACACACACACACACATACACTCACACACATACTACCACACCATCCACACACCTCTGACATTACCACACACACATCCACACACTCTCGAGGAGAGAGATGTGTTTGTCCCAATGGTGACATTGAGAGTGTCTCTGTGTGGTTGGCAGGTGGGAGATAGACGATGAAAGGGAGAGAAGAAAAAGGGGAGGGGGAGAAGAGGAGGGGGAGGGGAAGAGAGGAGGGACAGGAATAGAGTAGGGGAGAGGAGGGAGAGAGGAAGAGAGGGGGAAAGAGGAGAAGAGGAGGGGGAGGGGAAGAGAGGAGAGGACAGGAATAGAGTAGGGGAGAGGAGGAGAGGTGAGGAAGAGAGGGGGAAAGAGGAGGAGAGGAGAGGGGGAAATGAGGAGAAGAGGGGAGTGGAAAAAGAGAGGGTAGAAGGGAGAGGGAGCCATTCTTCCTTTGTTAGCCTGCAGCATGTCTGTTCTCTGGGAGAATTCTTCACCTCGTTCTGCCCGTCAGGAGGAAGACTGGCCCCACAGATATGTCCTCTAGATGTTCTAGCCTCCTCTCTCCTGTCCTCATGTCTCCTCTGTCCTAACTCCTCCTCCTCTCCTTCTCTCCTGTCTTCTCCTCCTCCTCCTCCTCTCACCTGTCCTCTCAGCTCCTCTGTCATCTCTCCCCCTCGTTCTTTCTCTGTCCTCTCTCCTCCTCGTCTCCTCCTCTCTTCTCTCTCCTCTCTCCCTTTTCCTCTGTCTTTCTCCTCTCTTTCCTCTGTCTTCTTTCTCTATCTCTCTCTCCTCTCTGCTCCCTCTCTCTCTGCTCTACTCAGTCTCTCTTCTCTCTCTCTCTCTCTCATCTCTCTCTCTCTCTCCATCATCTCTCTCTCTCTCTGCTCTATCTCTCTCTCTCTCTTCTCTCTCTCCTGTCCCGTCATCTCATCCCTCCTCTTCCTGGTCTCGTCCTCTGTCCTGTAATATCCCGCCTCCCCGCTTATCCTCTCATCTTCTCCCTCCTCTCATCTACTCCCCTCCTCTCATCTACTCCCTCCTCTTATCACCTCTCTTTCCTTCTCATTTCTCCACTCCTCTTCTTCCTCTTGCTCCTATACAAATGTATGTTTTCTCTGACAGAATAGAGTAGTGAGTCGTAAATATCCAAAAGTACTGACTTCCCAGTGTGCATCTGTGTAGATTGATTCATGTGTTCATGAGAGTCTCATTGATCCCAGGACAGAACATTCTATTCCAGGTTGTCCTGCAGGATGGACAGGGCTATTGATCTGTAGGAGAGAGAAGAGAGAGGAAGAGAGGGAGCCAGAAAGTGGAAAGAAGTAGGAGAGAGAAAGGTAAAAGATAGAAGAGAAAGATAGAGAGTTGAGGGAGAGCGAGTTAAAGAGAGCAAAAGGGAAGGAGATGAGAGAAGGAGGTAGAACAGAGACCATACTCCTTGTGTCCCAATCACCCAACCCTCTAACACCATCGTCCCTCCCTCCTCTCCCTCCTTCCTCTCCTCCTTTCCTCCTCCCTCATAGACAATTGTTATTGAGGGTTTCCAGAATGTGTCTGAGCATGTAGAATGTGTTCGTATCAGATAAGTACTGATCAATACATAGATGAACCCATACATCTGGGACCGAGAGAGACAGAGAGAGAAAGAGAGAGGTTGAGAGATGTAAAGAGATATGGAGAGAGGGAGACAGAATGGAGAGAGATATAGACAGAAATAATGAGACTGAGAGAGACCCACGGCGTACAGACCCACCTCAGAAACACACTCCACTCAGACCAACTCATGGCCAACGCTGTGTATGTTTGTGTGTCTTTTCGCACACACGTGCCAAAAAACGTACATCCCAACTTGTTACACACACACACACACACAAGTAAATAGTCTATGACCTATGTTGTTGTTTTTCCACCTATGTCCTGAAGTTAGAAACACACCTGTCAACCCTGTTCCACTCTGTGGTAGTACACAAAACTACATAAATGATGTAGGGGGAAGAGGAGGGTACACACACTCTCTCCCTCACACACATACACATTATCTCTCTCACACACACACACACGTCAAAATATCAGGCCGGGCTTTTCCAAAATAAGGAGACCAGGGAGAGACGAGGAGAACAGAAAATAAGATAGATTGACAGGCAGACAAGACAGAATAAACAAGTGCAAATGTGTGTGTTTGTGTGTTTGTGGACGTGTGTGTGCGTGTGTTTAGGTGTGTCTGGGGGTGCGAGTGTGTGTCTGTGTGTTTTAAACGAAGGGCAATTTAAAGGGCAATCTCTCTCTCCATCTCTCGTTGTTATTGATGGAGGATGTCTGCATAGTCTAGTCTATATCCACTAGGGGTCAGTGCAGATCAAAGTTTTTTAAAATGCTCTCACACACACACATACACACACCATTCCCTTAATGGACTTATCTAAACATATTTCCTCCTGACTTTGCGTTGCTGTCTAAATGTCAGACTGAGAAGATATGTTACTGTGGAGTTGTGTCTCTGCCAGCACTTCCGGTTGTGTACACACACACTCACACACACACACACACACACACACACACACACAGCAAGTAGGTATCTGGACAGCAAGTTCTGCCAATGCTGCAGTTTGTCTCCAGCCCTTGCAACACCAGGAAGAGGACAAGACAACCTGTCTTGTCCTGTCTTCTAGCTCTCTCTCTCCTCTCTCTCTCTCTCTCTCCTCTCTCCTCCTCTCCATCTCTCTCTCTCTCTCTCTTCTCTCTCTCTCTCTCTCATCCTCTCTCTCCTCATCCTCTCTCTCTCTCTCTCCTCTCTCTCTCTCTCTCTCTCTCTCTCTCTCTCTCTCTCTCTCTCTCTCTCTCGCTCCCTCTCTCTCTCTCTCTCTCTCTCCCTCTCTCTCTCTCTCTCCTCTCTCTCTCTCTCTCTCTCTCTCTCTCTCTCTCTCTCTCTCTCTCTCTCTCTCTCTCTCTCTCTCTCTCTCTCTGTCTCTCTCTGTCTGTCTCTCTCTCTCTCTCTGCCTCTCTCTCTCACACACACACACACACACGCACACACACAAACAGTGATACACTTTTATAAGCTCAGCGTGCAATGTCATAAAGGAAAATATGTTTTTCAAAGAAGAGAAAAGGAGGGAGGGAGGGGAAGAGGAGAGATGGATGGGGAAGGATGGAGAGAAGAGGAGAGAGGGGTAGGGCAGGAGGGAGGGAGGGAGGGGGAGGAGAGAGGGATGGGAAGGAGTGGGGAGAAGAGGGTAGAGCGATGGGTGATGTAAGGAGGAAGGACGAGAAGAGAGCGAGGGATGGTAGAGGAGGAAGACAAGAGGAGAGAGGAATGGAGGAGGAAAGTGGAGGAGAGATGGGGGGAGGAGAGAGGAGAGAGGAAGGGTAGAGGAGGAAGGGAAGAGGAGAAAGGGATGGATGGAGGAGAGAGGAGAGAACGATTGGGGAGGAGAGAGGGATGGTAGAGGAGGAAGAGAAAGGAGATAGGGTCCTCTACAGGATGGATGGAGAGAATAGGACAGAAAGTAGTGTTTGGCTCAGACAGTTGGGTTAAACACACAGCAGACACCTGTCACCTGTCAAATTGGACACTCACTCACACACACAACACACAACACACACACACACGTACGGACACAAAATAAGATGGAGAAAGATGTCGCCATGGACGCCACAACACAAAAGATCCTGTCTAAAAAACAGCTCCCACACACACTTGAACACACATCGCTGAATGCAAGACACGAACACACACACAAACCTAAACACACACAGACACACACAACAATGGTCTGTGTTTTACCATATCCAGAGAACATTGTCTCATACACTATATATATAATAACAACCATCATTACCATACTGCAGGGACAGTGCATTCTCTAGTAGTCAGACACGTACATACACAAGCACCCACACGCACATACGCAAACAAAACACAAGCACACACACATCAACAAAATTGGGCTCTGGAACTGCCAGTCTGCTGTGAACAAAGCAGACTTCATCCCGGCGTTTGCATTTACATTTAGTCATTTAGCAGACGCTCTTATCCAGAGCGACTTACAGTAAGTACAGGGACATTCCCCCCGAAGCAAGTAGGGTGAAGTGCCTTGCCAAGGACACAACTTAATTTGGCACGGCTGGGAATTGAACTGGCAACCTTCAGATTACTAGCCCGACTCCCTCACCACTCAGCCATCTGACTCCCTGCTTCTCTTCACGCCCTTGCGCTGACAGAGACATGGATCCGCCCAGAGAACACAGCAACTCCAGCTGCTCTCTCCGTCAACCACTTCGTTCTCTCACTCACCCCGCTCAACCGGGCGAGGTTGTGGGACAGGTTTGCTCCTTTCCCCACATATTAAATACACATCCACACCACTCTCTGTTACTGCCAAATCATTTGAACACCATTATGCGATGCTAACTGGTCCTATCAAAGCATTTTTAGTTGTCTTCTACCGCCCACCAGGGCCGCTAGCCGACTTTGTGGAGGAGCTGGACATGCTCCTCAGCGTCCTCCCGGATGATGGAACACCGCTGATACTCCTTGGGGACTTCAACATCCACCTCGAAGGAACGCAGGCCGTCGACTTCAAGTCTCTTCTGACTTCCTTCGACCTGAAGCTGCTGAACACACCGGCGACCCACAAGGCAGGAAAACAGCTCGACCTCATCCTGACACGTAACTGTATCACTGACTTAACCTCTGTAACCCCACTACACATTTCTGATCACTCCTTCATCCAATTCTCTGTCTCTCTCCCCCCAACTCCTCCTACCTCCCCTCCCCTCGTAACTTTCCGCCGCAACCTCCGCTCCCTATCCCCTCCCACTTCTCCTCCATTATAACATCCTCCCTCCCTCCCATTGACGAGTTCACGTCCCACCCCACTGACACTGCCACCAACACCCTGTTATCCATATTAACTGGATTACTCGACACTCTCTGTCCCCTGTCAACCAGGCCTGCGCGATCTTCTCCCTCCTGCCTGTGGCTCACGGATGTGATTCGTGAAGAACGGTCCATCCTTCGGGCAGCTGAGAGGAGATGGCGCAAGTCCAAAGACGGTCTGGACCTCGATAAGTATCACTCCCTCCTCAAATCCTTCTCTGCCCGCATAACTGATGCTAAAACCCACTACTTCCGGAACAAAATTAACTCTGCCACAAACTTTTCTCCACCCTTCTTAACCCACCTCCCCCACCCTCCCCCTCCACCCTGACAGCAGATGACTTCGCCTCCTTCTTTGAGAAAAAAGTTGCTGACATTAGCAGTCGGTTCCCTGAACCCACCTTTCCTACCCACTCACCCTCTATGACTGACCCAACTAAATGTCTAAACGCTTTCTCTCCCCTGTCCGAGGCAGAGATCTCTGACCTCATTCTCTCTCATCGCCCCACCTCCTGTCCCCTTGATCCAGTCCCCTCCCCTCACTTTCAAACCATCTCTCCCTCCATCATAACTTTTCTTCTCCATGTCCTTAACTCTTCTCTTACTTCCGGCACTTTCCCCTCTGCCTTCAAACAGGCCAGAGTTAGCCCTCTACTCAAAAAACCCTCCAGTAACCCAGCTGTCCTCCAGAACTACAGACCGGTATCACTACTACCCTTCTTTTCTAAAACAATTGAACGCGCTGTATCTAACCAACCGTCAAACTTCCTCTCTCCGAACAACCTGCTTGACCCCAACCAATTGGGCTTCAAGACTGGCCACTCCACAGAAACTGCCCTCCTGTCAGTCACCACTGCCCTCCAGTCTGCCAGAGCGGCTTCAAGGTCATCCGTCATCGTTCGGCTGGACCTTTCGGCAGCGTTTGATACGGTTAACCATCAAATCCTGCTGGCCAGACTTTCTGAGATGGGCATCACTGGCACTGCACTTCAGTGGATCTCATCCTACCTGTCGGGAAGATCCTACCAGGTCTCCTGGGGAGGCAAAGTGTCAGGCCCCCGCCAGCTCTCCACTGGTGTCCCACAGGGATCCGTCCTTGGACCCCTCCTCTTCTCCCTCTACACCACCTCGCTTGGACCAATCATCACCTCCCATGGCTTCTCCTACCACTGCTATGCTGACGACACGCAGCTGTACCTGTCGTTCCCCCCGACTGATCCGGGGATCTCAGCTCGGATCGAGGCCTGCCTCACAGACATCTCCGCCTGGATGACCGAGCACCACCTCCAGCTGAACCTCACCAAAACAGAACTCCTCATCATCCCGGCCAAACCCTCCATCTCCCACGATCTCTCAATCACCCTGGGATCTGCGGCGGGGACCCCTTCATCCTCTGCCAGGAACCTCGGGGTGACCATGGATGACGAGCTCTCCCTCACGGCCCACATGGCTGCGGTCTCCCGGTCGTGTAGATTCACCCTCTACAACATCCGGAAGATCAGGAGATACCTATCTGAGCATTCCACCCAGCTGCTAGTCCAAGCACTTGTCCTCTCAAAGTTGGACTACTGCAACTCGCTGCTCGCCGGTCTCCCAGCATGGGAGAAACACAGACAACTACTGAATGACTGGTTTCTCGGTGCAAATGACACTATTTTCACTTTCTGTTGAAGGAGGACAGTAGAATACATTCTCTCTGCATGACTGAGAACTGCCATTGTGACAAATATAAACCACTGTCAAGCAGAGGTGGCAGAAGTGGGTATAGGTAGGTGGTAATGTAGGGAGGTAGGTAGGTTTGTAGGTAGGTAAAGAGGTAGGGAGGTAGAGTGGTAGGGAAGTAGAGAAGTAGGTAGGTAGGTACTGTAGGTAGGAAGGTAGGGAGGTTAGTAGGGAAGTAGGTAGTTAGGTAGGTAGCTGGGTAGGTTGGTAGATAGGTAGGTAGGTACTGTAGTTAGGAAGGTAGGGAGGTTACTAGGTAGGTAGGTAGGTAGGTAGGTAGAGAGGTAGGTAGGTACTGTAGGTAGGTAGGTAGGTAGGTAGGTAGGTAGGTAGGTAGGTAGGTAGGTAGGTAGGTATGTAGGTAGGTACTGTAGGTAGGGAGGTAGGTACTGCAGGTAGGACTATTTCAAGTGTAAAACACACAACATCAAAACACCACAGCAGATTAATAAAAGTCCTGGTTCCTTTTTCCAGTTCTATGGACTGTCTATTCTATAAATAAACTGTAAGCCAATCTGTTCCTTCTCTCTCTCTGTCTCTCTCTGTCTCTCTCTCTCTCTCTCTCTCTCTCTCTCTCTCTCTCTCTCTCTCTCTCTCTCTCTCTCTCTCTCTCTCTCTCTCTCTGTTTCTCTCTCTATATACACTGGTTCAAAATACTCACCCCTCCTCCTCCACCCTCTCCACCTCCCTTCCTCTCTTCCTCCCCTCTACATTTTTCCTCATGTGTTCTGATGTGTAAGGGCCCTAGGCCCAGTCCAGATTACAGATGTCCACTGATAAGTCTTATCATTACAGCCTTTCGTAACTGTCTGTGCCCAGTGTGTGTGTGTGTCTTTGTGTGTCGATGTGTGTGTGTGTAGACAGATGGTCCATTTCAACTGCCACATGTGTCTGTGTATAGCCTTTGTGTACAGCTTGACTCAACTCTTCACTCGCGCTCACACCTCACCTCCCAGCTCACTACACACACCTCAATACACACACACACACACCCTACACACATCTCACAGCTCACTACACACACCTCAATACACACACACCCCCTACACACATCTCACAGCTCACTACACACTCACACACACCTCACTACACACATATCCCAATTCACCAGCTGCACACACTTTATACACACACCTCACTTCAGGTGAGTGTAAGTGTATACGCATGTGTCCGTGTGTGTGTGAATGTGCATGTCCGTGTGTGTGCCCATGTCTGAGAGTCTATTTATAGTCTTCAGTAGAATCAGGTTTGGAGGGCTGGGAGAAAGACTGATGAGATCACGCACCCTTCTATGCCTGGGGAAAACTGGACAGACAGCAAGCATCGAGCAGTGATAAACAATCTGGACCCCTGCAGACAGACATCATGCATCGAGCACAGAGATGAGATCAACACCAAAGTCATTATGAAGCATTATGGTGGGGATGATGATGATAATGATAATGATGGTGATGATGATAAGTGCTATCTTCACTTTCAACAACAAACAAAGAAACAAAGAAACAATACAACAACAGCAACACCTCAGACATTAGAAACTACAACCTAACCCTTATAAACTACAACCTAACCCTTATAAACTACAACCTAACCCTTAAAAACTACACCTAACCCTTAGAAACTACAACCTAACCCTTAGAAATACACCTTAACCCTTAGGCCCCATTTACACGGAGGAAAAACGCATATATCTTCATGCGGTTTGGCCTTTCATTTACACGAAAACAGAGGTTTTATCACGGAAAACGATCATTTCTAAAAACTCCGGCCAAAGTGGAGATTTCTGAAAACTCTGTTTTTGTGTTGGCGGGTGCACTCGGTTAAACAAAGTTTTAGGTTCTCAAACGTCACAGTATGCGACAAAAAATGCATCACGTCATGTGAGCATCCTATGTTTGTAGTAATGTAATGGGGTCATTTATTTGTGAATCACGTTACATTTGCGAATCACAAAATACATTTGTGCAAAGCGTTACATTTATTTGTGAATCATCCAAACAAATGAACCTCGCGCCATATTTACTATTGAAAGGAAAAGGAAGTTGATCGTGTTATTTGTAGTTGTTGATTTTGAGAATTCTGATTGGTTTGCATGGCTTTATCCTTCTCGTTATACTGCCGCCTACAGGTTTGGCATAGTTATGATGGCGCTCGGGGGCGTATTTATGCGGGTTCATGTAAACAGAAACATTTTTGAAAACGATCTTGTGTGTACAACGTTATTTTTGAAAACGGAGGGGCAGAAATATTTGTTTCTGTAAATACCCGGCTATGTGTAAACGTGGCCTTAGAAACTACAAGGCAAAACTTCACATTCAAGTTACATTAACTACCATGTGACCACATAGCAATATTTCTAGTAGGACTACAGTTCAGTGATTACACAGGTGAAACTTGAAGGTGTCACAATTTTCCAGGGGTAACTGGATGTCAATGTAATAGTTGTAATACTGGTACTGCCTTAGACCGCACCTACTTCAACTTTACAACATCCACGTACCCCTCACACACGTCCTCTGTGCCTTCTTAAAAAGTTTGCAATCTCCTATACTGCAACTTACACTTACTATATTTTACTTATTTCATATCAATTCCTAATTTTCTATGTTTAAAATGTAGGTATTACTATGTTCTGTAGGTTATGTAGTCACACTGTCTATAACAGTCTAGTCTATAGTCTATAACAGTGATCTCAATGTAAATAGTTGCAGACATCCATTAAACAAACTGAATTACAAATTGTCCTGATCTATACATCCTCTACAGCAAACCCCATGAACAGCACACACCAGTAAACATGGAGGACATGTGTATGAAGGACTGGAACGGTGTCTTTTCCCAGAGACTAGCACTGTTACACTTACAAGAAAGATATGTACCAAAGAGGAAGTCATCTCAATAGACAAAGAGAAGAGAAATAGAGAGTGTGTGTGTAAATATTTATGTGTGTGTGTAATACTTGTGTGTGTGTATCCTATATTGGTAGTCAGGACACAGGTGTACTGGGCATACAGACTGGCAGATCAATAGAGCTTCATCAGATAGTGTGACCTCCCTCTGGAGAGGGAGAGAGAGAGAAAAACAGAGAGAAAGAGAGAGTGGGGTGGAAAGACAAAGAACAGGGCTAGAGAGAGAGAGACAGAGATGGAGAAAGGGAGGGAGGAGAGAGAGGGAGAGAGGGGGTGAAAGACAAAGAGGGCGGGAGAGAGAGAGAGAGGGAGTTGAGAAAGAGGAAAAGAGAGAGGGCGACAGGAGATGGAAGGGCTTATTTAATGATGACTGTGTGTGTGTGTGTGTGTGTGTTAGTGTAAGTACAGAGAGCTCTCCCTTGTTCTTTGGTACACCTTTCCATTTCATCATCAAGATACAACTACCCCCCCCCCCCCCGACACACACACACACACAGTCCCCCCACACACACATAACCCACCCCGCCTACACAGACCTCCACAATAGTAGTAATCATAACGTCTACCTCACGCTTCACAAAGCAGCCATCATGGAAGGAGAAGGAGGTGTTTCCACACACACACCTGAGTGATCTGGGAGGAAACGGAGCGCTATGCCACTCACACAGACAGACACAAGGTGTAAGAGGAGGGAGGGAGAGAGTGAAAGACAGGCAGAAAGCGAGAGATTCAGGAGTTAGTGCCAAAGTCTCATTGATACCTTATGCTTCCTCCCTTACACCTCAACACAGAGTACTTCTCAATTTTTCCTCTATGCCTCCGTCCCTCATTTACTTCAGCCTATTCCCTTGGTTCTGCTTTCTTGACTCTCCTCTTCTCTTTGCTCTCCTCTCCCCTCTTCCTCTTCTATTCTCTTCTGCTCTACTCTTCTCCTCTTCTCTCTCCTCTCCTCCTCTCCTCCCCTCCTCCTCCTCCCCCTCTCCTCCCCTCCTCTCCTCCCCCTCTCCTCCTCTCCTCCCCTCCTCTCCTCCTGTCCTCCCCTCCTCCTCTCCTCCCCTTCCCCTCTCCTCCTCCTCCCCCTCTCCTCCCCATCTCCCCCTCTCCTCCTCTCCTCCCCCTCTCCTCCCCTCCTCCTCCCCTCATCCTCCTCCCCCTCTCCTACCCTACCCTCCTCTCCTCCCCCTCTCCCCTCTCCTCCCCCTCCTCCCCCTCTCCTCCCCTCCTCTCTTCTCCTCCTCCACCTCCGCTCCTCTCTTCTTTAGTCCTCCTGCATCTGTCACATCAGCTCTCTCTCTCAGTCTTGCACCGTCTCTCTATCACTACATGTTCATTCTGCTCTGTCACTCTATGTCCTTACTTTCACTTTCCCCCATCCCCCCTCTCTCTACTGACCCCCTGTCTCTCCCTACCTCCCTCCATTCATACTTTCTCTCCATCTCCCTCCCTCCTCTCCCTTTCTCCGTTCTCCTTACCCCCCCTCCATTTATACTTTCTCCTCTACCTCCCCTCTCTTTTCATACTTTCTCTCCCTCCGCCTCTCCCTTCATCCTTTCTCTCCTTCTTTCTCTCCCCCTCCCACCATCCCTCCCCTCCCTCTCTCCTTCTCTCCCATATCTCCCCTCCCTCCATCTCTCCCTTCCCTCTCTCCTTCTCTACCTCCCCCTCCATCCATCTCTCTCCTCCCTCTCTCCCTCCCCTCCCTCCATCTCTCCCTCTCCACACCCCCACTCTCCATCTCTCCCCACACTCTCTCCCTCCCCCTATCCCCCCGTCTCTCCTTCTCCCCTCTCTCTCTCCTCCTCTCCCTCCCCCTCCCTCCATATCTGCAGCTCTGGGCAGAGTGGAGGTCACCAGCTGGGTGTCCCAAGGTCATCCCTCTCCAAGGTGTGCTTGTGCTGCTCTCGCCTGGTTGGCTGAGTGGAGTTGACAAGCCCCTCCCACGGGAGCCAGCCTGGCCTTTTAGAGGCTGTAGCCACACCTCCCCCGAGAACCTTTGCCCACCACACACTGCTTGTGTGTATGTATGTATGTGTGTGTGTGTGTGTGTGTGTGTGTGTGTGTGTGTGTGTGTGTGTGTGTGTGTGTGTGTGTGTGTGTGTGTGTATGTATGTGTGTGTGTGTGTGAAAGAGAGAGAGAGATACAGATAGTTTCTGATGGCTTCTTTGTCTGAAGGTCATCTGTGGCCAGCTCTGAGTGTGCTCCAACACACACAGACACACATGTGGAGACACACACACACACACACACTTATTTAACTTTAGCAGCCAATCCCAAGTAATGAATTGGAGGTGTGTGTGGATGGAGAGATTCCTCAGGCTTATATAACAGCTATAGTTAGACTGGATTTATTCAGCACTTTTCTAGCTATAGTTAGTGTAGATGTATCCACCTGGCTGGGGAGCCTGACTGGACAGCAGAGTCTCACCTCTCCACAAGCACAGCGCTTACTGTAATGACCCCAGGCAGCCAAGACATGAGATGATTAAAATATCCATAATTTATCAAAATACTACAAAAAATATCTCTAGTCATTAGAATGTAAATTAAATGTGAATATGAATGTTCTGGATTTTGGGCTGAATTTTATGAACATAAATGTTCAGGTACCTGTGTGTGTGCATGTGTGTGTGTGTGTGTGTGTGTGTGTGTGTGTGTGTGTGTGTGTGTGTGTGTGTGTGTGTGTGTGCGTGCGTGTGTGCGTGTAGAGGAGAATTTTCATCCATTTAAAAGAGAGATCAATAGTGTCAGCTGTAGCTGTGTTCACCTTGTTCTGACTGACTATGTGACAGGCTCTGTCAAGTATCCACAGGAGTGCTATCAATCACACACACACACACACACACACACACACACACACACACACACACACACACACACACACACACACACCAACACACACACACACACACACACAACTACCTACACTGTATGGTACATATCAACTCCCCTCCCTTCATCCTTCCATCCATTGTCCATCCTTCCATCCATCTCTCCCTCCATTCACCCATCTGTCCAGTCATCCATTCAGACCCCCCTTTTTTCATCCAGCCATCAATCCATCCGTCCCTGGTGTTGAGACACAAGCTGCAGTAAGTCCAGCTGCTTACTGGCCTTAACTTTCACTTCAGTACTTCATCACATCTGTCCTCACCTCTCAGGAGTGGAGGACGGAAGGAGGAGAGAAAGAGAGGAGGAGAGGAGGAGAGGAGGAGGAGAGGAGGAGAGGAGGAGAGGAGGAGAGGAGAAGGAGAGGAGGAGGAGAGGTAGATGAGAGGAGGAGAGGAGGAGAGGTAGATGAGAGGAGGAGGAGAGGAGGAGGAGAGGAGGAGGAGAGGTAAATGAGAGGAAAGGAGGAGAGGAGGAGAGGTAGATGAGAGGAGGAGGAGAGGAGGAGGAGAGGTAGAGGAGAGGAGGAGAGGTAGATGAGAGGAGGAGGAGAGGTAGATGAGAGGAGGAGGTGAGGAGGAGAGGTAGATGAGAGGAGGAGGTGAGGAGGAGAGGTAGATGAGAGGAGGAGGAGAGGTAGATGAGAGGAGGAGGAGAGGAGGAGAGGTAGATGAGAGGTGGAGGAGAGGAGGAGAGGTAGATGAGAGGAGGAGCAGAGAAGGATAGGTAGATGAGAGGAGGAGCAGAGAAGGATAGGTAGATGAGAGGAGGAGCAGAGAAGGACGAAAAGGGAAGAGGAGGAAAGTTGGATGAGGTTATTGCTGCCATGGTAACAAGGTTCTAGAACAAGGCTGTATTTACAGTAATGGGGAGAGATGATGGTGGTGGTGGTGATGATGATAAGGAGAGGATAGGAGAGGAGAGGAAAGGAGAGAAGAGGATGTACACATACTCACTCACTCAATGGGTTGAACATCTGGTGGCACTTGTGAAACCACTTTCTCCTAAATTCATGAATGTCAGTCACACAAGAAATTAACTCCTACTGGGTTCACAGTGTGTGTGTGTGTGTGTGTGCATGTGTGCGTGCGTGCGCATGTATGTGTGTGAATGCGCGTGTGTGTGTGCACGCATATATATATGTGTGTGCATAAATGTTTGCTTGTGTGTTCATGTGTGTGCATGTGTGTGTGTGCGCGTGTATGTTTGGACAGAAACAGCATGCAGGGAGGCTATGAAACATTCCGCACTGAGTGGACATGAGAGATGTAGAGAGACAGATGTTCATTAGCACTGTCTTATAACACTCATTAAACACTCAGAGGTGCACACACACACACGCAAACACACACATAATGAACAGCATTCCCTTCACAGTGTCAACAGTGGTACGTGTCATTGTTTACCCCCAATAAGAACAGTAATGTCCTCTGGCTCTTTAGCTGTCACTGGAGGTGACTGTTATCCAGGTTTTCAGTCAAAACATCCCCAGCTTATCTGTTTGACACTCATTTCTGGGGGAGTTTGCTTCTGTCTGCCTGTTCTGTTGGGAATGGTTCCATTGTGTCAGGCAAGATCAATCAAGTAGAGATAAATAAATGAAACAATTTCACATTTCTATTTGACAATGCTGTTATTACACAGGGTGGGCTTGATTGATCTCCACCCGGTGACATCTTGACACCTCCTTCAGGATCGCTAAATCAAATTGAATTGGATGAAATTACACTAATCAACTATTCCAAATAGAACCACTGAGAGACAAATAAGACCAACCTCAGTTAGCTGAAACGACTTTAATTGGCCCAGGTGTGCCTGTTTCTTGATGGGGGGGGGGGGGGGGGGGGCAGACCTGGTCTATTTTTGGTCTAGGTCTGTCTGGGCTCATCCTGTATACTGTACTGTTACTCTGCTCATTACCTTTGTTCCTCTCTCCTTCTCTCCCTCGTTCAGCGACGCAACCTCCCGTCGTGTCTGCCCATCCCCCTCCTCTCTCTCCCTCCCCTTCTTCATCGTCCCTCTCTCTCTGCCCTGCCCTGTCCATCTACTTTCTCATCCTCCTCCCCTCCGACCACCTTGACTTCCCTCCATCTTCATTTCCTCTCCTGTCCTCTCCTCCTTCTCGCCATTATTCTGCCTCTCTACACGGCCAACATTGTCTCTCTCCTCTCTCCTCCTCCTCCTCCTCCCCCTCTTCTCCTCTTCTCCTCCCCTCTTGGCCAGACGCTTGCTAATAGGGGTTTATTTTTAGCGAGTGTGTGAGAGGTGTGTGTGCCGATGATGGATGGAGGAGATGTTTCACACCTTCCTCGTAAAAGGAGGGGGTGACGAAGAGGGGGAGGAGGTGAGGACAAGCGGGAAGGGGTGAGAAAGAGGGGGTGGAGGGAGAGGAGGATGGGATGGGAGGTTGGGGGGATGGAGGAGGGGGTGTGGGGGAGGAGAGGGGAGGGGAGATTGGGGTGAGATGGAGGTGGCATGGGGGCAGGAGAGGGAGGAGGAGGAGGATAGTTAGTGACCAAGGACGCAAGCTGGGAGACCTGCTGCAGCTAAAGGACACGAGAAAACCAAGGGAGGGGCGAAGAGAGAGAAGCAGATAGAGAATGAAGAGAGACACCCTTCCTCTTGCTGAACTCCCACCAGGCTACTCTGAGTGGCTGTGCCAGTGTGTGTGTATGTGTGAGTGTGTGTGTGTCACTATGAGTGACAGAGAGAGAGACGGTTTTCATTTGTCAAGGAAGACATACTGCTAATAGACAGACAGACAGACAGACAATAAATAGAGATTTAATCAACTGGGGGCTGGTGAGAATCTTCACAAGTCTAAGTCTGGCAGCTAAGACATGGTGTTCTTAAAATGGATCTGACAAACGCCCATACACATACAATTTACACCAGCTTTCTTTAAAACACCTACTTTCAATTTACCCACAACACTCAATTTACCTGGGAACCAATCTAGATTGCATGGGTACGATAATGACTCATGGTCCAGCAACAGCTCCCTCAAACTGGGGTACTTCCCTATTCAAGCCCCAGGCTTGTCTGGGGCCTCCTGCAGGACCTGGGTGAAGCAACCCCCTCCCTCCCACACACAAACACACACGCACACACACGCACATACACTCACAGTCTCACACACCCTTAGTTCCTGCAGAAACACAAGTTACATACTAAACCACCATGCAGACATTCAGTTTGAAACTCACTGCAAGCACACACACACACACACACACACACCTAAATACACAGAAACATTATCCGTCCCTGTCTGTCCTTGTCTCTCTGTGACATGGCTCACTCCACCCTGACAGCCCTTCACACAGACAGGAGAAGTTGTTTTATTTATGGAGTCATCTGAGTTGACAGTTGGTCTCAGTTTAGCTAGTCACACTAATACATGGTGATGAGAGACAGGAGGGGAGGAGGGGAGGAGGAGAGGAGGGGTGGATGAGCAAAGAAGAAGAGGAGAGGTTGGTAGGTGACATCATTAGGCTTATGGGGGATGGGAGAAGGAATCACGAAATACACTAATCCCCTCAGCTCTTACACACACACACACACACGTGCGGACACACACACACAATCACATAATCAAGCGCAGAGAACCTTATAAAGACTGTTAGAGATAGACCCTCCCTGGTCTCCAATAGAGATCAACCCCCAGATACTCTACATTTTACCAACACAATTCTTAATGATGTCCCATCAAATAGACTGGTGGGTGCGGTTTTTGCCAGCTAAAAACCATGCTGATGATCTACGGAGAGGGACTACGGTCTGATTACCAGGCTCTGATTGGTGGAGGGCCAGTCTAAGGACTCGAGCAGACCATGTCAAACTTTAGTTTGGCAATGCAGAGACAAGGCGGGGTTATAAACAGTAGCTGTCCAAAGGAAAGGCAACGAAAAGTACAGAGCTGAGGACAGGACCAGACCCGACTCCACGCAGCACAACACCAGGACAGGACCAGACCCGACTCCACGCAGCACAACACCAGGACAGGACCAGACCCGACTCCACGCAGCACAACACCAGGACAGGGCCAGACCCGACTCCACGCAGCACAACACCAGGGACCCGACTCCACGCAGCACAACACCAGGACAGGGCCAGACCCGACTCCACGCAGCACAACACCAGGACAGGACCAGACCAGATTTATTATTTATCCAGGGCTTCTATTGATAACCTATTCTCTTTCTGTATGTCAGCCTGCTACACAGGACTTCAGATGAATGGTGTGTGTGTGCACATATATATATACTGTAGACGGTACGGTAAACATATTGTGCATGTGTAATGTGTATAGTCTGTACACATAAACTGTGTGTGTATGTGTGTGTATCCATGTGTGTATACAAAGTCTATGTATGTGCGTATACGTGTGTGTGGAGACTGCATGCAGCAGGATATAGACCAGTTATTCAGAGGTCATTCATTAGGAGGTCAGTGGTCTCCCCAGAGTCGTCAGAGCTCAGCATTCTCTTTTAACACTGTGACATTCCTTCAATGGAAGCCTACAGGACTAGGCATGAATACCAATGTGATAAATGGTGTGTGTGTGCATACATGTGTTTTTCTGTGTGTGCATGCGTGTATCTGGTATGTCTGAGTCAATAGATTTAATGAAACTATTTCAAATTCTACTGACAACTAACTCAGTGGCACTATGACCAACAGTATTGGTGCAGTGATGGTGTGTTGGTGTTTCTCAACCTGCAGTCTTGGTGTTTCATGAACTGCAGTGTTGGTGTGTTGGTGTTTCTTAACCTGCAGTGTTGGTGTGTCGGTGTTTCTTAACCTGCAGTTTTGGTGTTTCCTTACCTGCAGTGTTGTTGTTGTTTTTTTACCTCCGATGTTGGTGTTTTTAAACTTGCAATGTTGGTGTTTTTAAACTTGTAGTGAGTTCATAATAAAGCTGGTCCCTGTACTCAGCCATGATTATGTCCAGCAGGTAGCAGCTCATCATCTCCTGCTGGCGAGGAGAGGACAGGACAGGAGGTGACAGGAGAGGAGAGATGAGGAGAATCTGTGTGTATTCATTAAGTCTGCTCAGGGCCGACAAGAGCTGGCAAAAGAAAAATAGCAAGGAGGGGAGGAATCAAACCAAGTTACTGAAAAGCTGGAAGACGAAGGTGGGGAGAGAGGGACAGAGACAGGGAGAGAGGGAGCAAAGAGCACATCATAATCTTTGTTTACCTGTTCTAAATTTGTCTTAATTACACTAAGTTAATTGCAAGTTGGAAAGTTACATCATTATGTAAAACAATACAAACACAGCCGAGATAGAACATGAGGGAAAGGAGTCACACACACTCACACGCACGCACACACACACACACACACCTGGTAGCTGTTCTTCCCTGCAGTGCTGCTAATGAAAGACGCTAATTAGCCAACAAGGTACAAGGCATCTACACACATAAGTTACCAATGTCAGTCACACACACACATTTCTCAGGCCTGTACTGTGCAATGCAGGGGCTTGATTGTACTTGGAACTGACAGGTACTATTATAACACACCCACACACACACATATATATATAACCTATATGTAGACACACACACACACATATATATATAACCTATATGTAGACACACACACACACACACATATATATATAACCTATATGTAGACACACACACACACATACACAAACAGACAACCTATCTATAGTAGACTAGAGATGGAGCAACATGAGGAGTCAGGTGGCTGAGCGGTTAGGGAAATCGGCTAGTAATCCGAAGGTCGCTGGTTCGATTCCCGGCTGTGCCAAATGACGTTGTGTCCTTGGGCAAGGCACTTCACCTCGGGGGAATGTCCCTGTACTTACTGTAAGTCTCTCTGGATAAGAGCGTCTGCTAAATGACTAAATGTAAATGTAACATGAGTTGAACTGTCTAATAAGCAAATTAAAATAAAGAGTTTCTCTGTCTCCCTCTCTCTTTGTGACCAGACTAGTGAATGGCATGTCCCAGGTCTCTACATTAGCATGGCCTGAATGTCAGAATGCAGAGATTCCCATACTGTATCAAAGGCCTTGATTACAGCCCTGTGTGACACGGTGGTAACAGGCCTAGATTGTTCCACGGCAAGGACACTCTCTTTCTCTCTGTTTCACCCCCTTTTCCCCTCTCTCTCTCTCTCTCTCTCTCTCTCTCTCTCTCTCTCTCTCTCTCTCTCTCTCTCTCTCTCTCTCTCTCTCTCTCTCTCTCTCTCTCTCTCTCTCTCGCTGTCTTTCTCTCTCAGACACGCAGCAGCAGGTTGCCATGGCAACCTCTTTCTGGGTAAACTTAAGAATGTGTCTAGTTCTGAACACAGACACACACACCTCACACACAGAAACACATACACAAGCACACACACACTTAAACCCACAAAACTTTGTTTTAAATACATATTTTATGGATATGGGTCTCATGAGCCAGCTAACAGGACAAAATATCAGTGTATGGGTGAGTGTGTCCATGTGTGTGTGTGTGTTCCCTCTTCATAAAGGACGTGTCGCTTCACTAGCAGTGCCAGACTGTATTATTTACCTAGGTTTGTCTCTGCCCATCATACATGATAGGTTAAGTAGAATAAGTGTGTGTGTGTGTGTGAGCTGCTTTCTTAACATGCAGCTCTGCAGATGTCAGAAATCTGAAGAGATAAAGAGAGGAGAGGAGAATCAATTGTTGAGTTGATTTCCAACAGAATATGCACTAGGCCAAACACTCCTTGATGTACCTAACAAGGTACAACAACAATTCAAGATAACCGATAAAATACAAATGTATGAACATTACTGCTCTAGAAATGAGCCATCATCTATAACTTTCACAATCCGAAAAAGATATGGTTCAGACTGAAAGAACACTGTCTCATCTACAGGAGGTAGTGTGACTGGGCAGGGCTGACCTGATGGAGTTCAGGGTTCTTGTTTTGGTGAGCCGAGATCTTCACAAGGAAATGGTCAGTGACAGGTTAATGACCTCAGCATCACCTCACTCTGTGTTCACCGGGTTCTAATTTAACCATGCTCCCAACTTTCTTTCTTTCTCTCCCCATCTCTCTCTCTCTCTCTCATTCGTTATCTCTCTCCAACTCTTTTTCTCTCTCTCTTTCTCTCTCTTTTCTCCAACTCTTCAGGTTCACCTTTCTCTTGCTCCATCTTCCTATTTCTCTTTCTCTCTCTGGTTATGGGTAACTGCCTGGGACGGAGAGAGAGAAAGGAGATGGAAAATAGGAGAGGAAAAAAAGAAGCTGGAGAAACAAGAGAAGGAGAGAGTTCACCGTGCGGATCTCATTCCACATCCACAGCACAATTCATTTCAGCCACACAGCACAATACCACACACACATACACGCACACACACAGGTGCACACGCACACACACACACACACATATACACACACACACACAGGCGGAGTGGTAATTAGAACCACTCAGCTCTCTGATCCCTCTTTTGCAAGACACTCTGTATGAAGATTAGTCACACACGTGCACAGGCACTCCCACGCACACACACACAAACACAGTCTACAAATATATATATATACGGCCTACATTTACTTCTTGTTCGAGCCCCCAGCAGACAAACAGGAAATCACTTGAAATGAAGCAAATAGAACAACATTTTTACTATGGAAGTCAACATAAGTAAACTGAAAGAGCCAACTGAAGCACTGTGCCCTAACACACACAGCTCAGGTACAGAGCAGAGCTCTCAGGACACATAGAGCCACTGAGTAGAATCCAACTCATGAACACAAACACTCCAGCACACAAAACACTCTCCAAGACCAGGACCAGGACCAAGACCAGGACCAGGACCTGGACCAGGACAGACCCAGACCCAGACCCAGACCCAGACCATCTGTCCTGTCCCCAGAGGAAGAGGCTGTCCTTGGGTGTGGTTAGAGGCTGGAAGCTGGAGGCTGCCTACCTTCAGTGAGTGTTCCGGTGAGGAAGCGGTAGAAATAGCGTGCCACCTTGGTCAGCTGCCTCTTACACCTCTTCCGACACTGGCTCATTCTGTCTCTCTGGAGCTGCTGGGAGCAGAGCAGCAGCAGCAGGAGGAGAGAAGGTGTAGAGCAGGAGGAGGAGGAGAGCAGGAGGAGGAGGAGAGCAGGAGGAGGAGGAGAGCAGGAGGAGGAGGAGAGCAGGAGGAGGAGGAGAGCAGGAGGAGGAAGAGAGCAGGAGGAGGAGGAGGGGGAAGAGGAGAGCAGGACGAGGAGAGCGGGAGCAGGAGAAGTGCAAGAAGAGGAGCAGAAGGAGGAGAGCAGAAGTAGGAGAGCAGGAGGAGGAGAGCAGGAGGAGATGGAGGAGAACAGGAGGAGCAGAGATACTGCTCAGAACAACCACCACCAGGACAGATGGCAAGAAGGAAGAAATTATGGAGAAGGGGTGAGACGTCTGGCCGTCGCTGCACTCTTTTTCTCCTTCTCTCGTTCTCTCTCTCTCTCTGTGGCTTGTGGTCCTCCTCCCTGTCTTTCTCGCTGGTCTCCGTGTTCTTCTCTTCACCTGTAGGGCGTTGGTTGTCAATCAGCCCGCCTGCTCTCTCTCTCCTCCCCCTCACGAGCGGAGAAGCCCTGCTGTCATCTCATTGGCTGGGAGAGTGACGGAAAATTCCGGACCCGCATGTGAGGACGTAGGCTACTACGAAGAGTCAGAGTTAGTGACAGTACCCTCTCTCTCTCTCTCTTTCTCTCTCCCTCTCTCTTTCTCTGTGTCTCCTCTGCTGTTGATGTTTTTCTCGTCTAGCTGCTTTCAAAGTATACCGCCTCTGGGAGGCTTGTTGTACAGTGTGCCAGCAGGAGGGTGAGTGTGAGTGTGTGTGTGTGTGTGTGTGTGTGTGTGTGTGTGTGTGTGTGAGAGCTGGCTAGCAGGAGGTTGTCTACAGCATCAGGGGGAAACAAAACAAACATAATAATTAGCGCCACACACAAACCTTCTCTCTGTCTCTGCCTTTCTCCCTTTCTGTCTCCTCTGCTTGCCCACCCTCCCTCCCTCTCTCTCTCCCTTTCTCTCTCTCTCTCTCTCTCTCTCCCTTCCTCTCTCTCCCTTTCTCTCTCTCTCTCCCTTCTTCTCTCTCTCTGTCTCTCTCGCCTTCTATCACTTTCCCCCAGGCTCTGAAGGACCACAAAGAGCATAGATGATGTAGGGATGGAGGAGGTGTGAAAGAAGAGGTGTATTGTCCCTTCCTGCTTTCCTGTCACTGGAGAATGATAGCCGCATACACAGAGAGGAGGGGAGGAGGGGGAGGGGAGGGGGAAAGAGAGGGAAGGAGAAAGAGAGGGATGCTTCTCCTCCACGAGCAGAAGCCCCAGGATGGACAGATTGATTTCCATCTGCCAGACAAGGGGACAAGAAGAGAGGAGGGGCGGAGCTTGTAATCCTCAACGAGAAAGGAGGAAACCTCTCTCACTGACATTCGCTTTCTCCTCTTTTGACACCTCTTTCTTACACCTCTCTCTGAGAGGAATATTTTCTGTCAGCTCCTGCCCTACCACACACACATTCTCTCTTTCACACACACACACACACACACACACACACACACACGGTCATTATAAACACATACATACAGACACACAAAGTTGATTTGTGTCAGATCCTGCTGTCCCCTCACGCCTCTATTTTAATCCCTCCATTCATCTACCTCTCAGGTCGATCGGTGCTCTCCTTTTGACTGTTTCAATCTTTCTCTCTCCCCCTCTCTCTCTTCCCCCTCTCTCTACCTACCTGTTTCTCTCTCCTCCTCCATGCCACTCTTCCTCTCTTCCCCCTTTCTTTCTCTCTCTCTCTCTCTCTCTCTCTCTCTCTCTCTCTCTCTCTCTCTCTCTCTCTCTCTCTCTCTCTTTTGCCGAATGCTGGATGTTGAATTTGAGATGATTACAGTTGCCAAGGTAACCACAGACTCTATGGATTTCCCTTACAGCCAATCAGAGACCATGCAGAGCTCCATGCCCCCCCTCTCTTTCTCATTCCCTATTTTCTTTCTCTCGTTATTTAGTTGTTAAGTCAAAGCTGAACTCGTGAAATTCCACATTCTCATTGGAACGGTTGGGAGCTGTTAAGAGGTAGATGTGTGTGTGTGTGTGTGTGTATTTGTGTATTCTCAGTTGTTCTAAGCAGCAGTGCAGAGTTCTGCAAGACCAAGATAAGAACCCAGACAGAAGCACACTAGAACCCTTGAAGAACCAGACACTGTCCACTATCCGCCTTGGCTAGGACCAATACCTTCTCCTGCTTGATTCTGTTTACCAACCAATCATGGCT
>NC_085023.1:5500107-5594511 GCF_963692335.1 Osmerus eperlanus
CAATGTCTCTCACTTTTCTCAATCTCTCTCACCCAGTCTCCCTCGCTCTCTCTTCCTCGGACCCACTCTCTCCTTCTCACTTTCTTTCACACACTCGTTCTCGCTCTCTCTTTCCCTCTCTCTCAATCTCTCTCACACTCAATCAATGTATCTCTCCCTCTCTCTCTCTCTCTCTCTCTCTCTCTCTCTCTCTCTCTCTCTCTCTCTCTCTCTCTCTCTCTCTCTCTCTCTCTCTCTCTCTCTCTCTCCCTTTTCTCCCCTCTCTTACAGTAGGATCAGTGTAGTGATGAGTGTGCAGCAGTAGAGTCCTCGTCTGTGACAGTGGAGGCTAGATGTCTGCTGTTGGTACATGCGCCCGCCACAGTTGCCACAGCAACGGCAGCATGCCATGATGAATCCAACCAGGGGCATGAGGACAATGTAGAGGATCCCGATGGCAGCACACACCAGGAAGCCCACCTCGTAGACCAGGAACTGGACATACACACAGACACACAGAGATATGCACACAGACACACACATATACATAGGCACACACAAATAGACACACATGAAAATGACAACCATCACAATGAGTCAGTTGTCTGGTCACACATAACACAATAGGTAGACAACTACCTCAAAATGTTGGGAATTTTACATTGTGAAATGTAAAATTCTATTCTAGGGCCAAGTCATGAGTTGTGACCACAGATACTTGACACCTCTCAGGCTCACTACAGGTGGCTAGACAATAGGGAATGAGATAAAACACTGGTGGCCACCATAAACAGGGACATACACAGACATGCACACACACACACATAGATATTGAGGCACACCACACATAGACCCCCAAACACACACAAACCAGACAAAAACTCACATTCCCACAGGATGAGGGAATGTTACCTGGCATTTTCTCAAGTTACTTCTGTGACCTTCACACACTCACACACACACACACACACATACTCACACACACTGGAACAGACATACACACTGAACAAACACACACGCACACACACACCTCTTTGATGGTTTCCTGGTCAGATAAGGTGTTGGGATGCTGAACAGCTTTCAACACAAGATCTGGTAGAGAGGAGAAGGAAGGGGTGCTGTGAGATTTCTTCTTTGTTGTTTATCAACAACTGAACAAAGGATTAGACACACAACATGTCGTAAAAAGGACCGACATCATACTCTGAAGATCAGGTGTCCCATTTGACATCTTCCCTCTGAACTCCAACTCTTTCTCTCTCTTCCCGGTTGCTCCTCCTCTGCCTCCCTCTCTACTTTTCCTTATCTCTCCCCCTCTCTCTTAACCCTTTCCTCTCACTCTTTCTCTCCCCTCCTCAATTTCTCTCTGGGTCTCCCTTTCTTTTTATCTTCCATTCTACTAGCGGTCCCATCTCACGCTACAGTCCCCCGTGTCAACGTCACACCTCAACACACAGTGGACTCAAAATCCAACACTTTACAACACTGCAGGCCTCGAACGGTTGTGGTCCATTGTTGCAATAAGGAAGTCTGCTAGTCAAGGTTATTGTTGTGGCCACCCAGGTGGTTACTGTAATTGCGTAGGGGGAAGCAACTGGTTGCTACCTCGTCAGGTGTCAGAGAAGGAGAAGCAGAAGAGAAGGCTTCTCTGTCGTATTTCTCTCCATTCTACAGTCTCTTTCTCTTCCAATAACTCTCTCCATCTCTCTACTGGCAGGTTCCTTCTATGCTAATTGCATTAGAGGTGTGACTGTACTCTTCTGTGTTAACAATCACCAAACTCTCAGGGCACTACTGCACACATACACACACAAGGGCGTAGTGTGTGTGTGTGTGTGTGGGGGGGGAGAAGTAACCCACCCCCCCCCCCCAATATTCAAATGACAACAATGTTTGAATACTATTAATGTTGTATTATGTTACTTCAACACCCCCACTGTTCAAACCAAATCTACTCAATCTACCTTGTACACACACCTTATATGCATACCCTCCACTCCATGGCCTCTGTTTGTTTCTCTCTCACACACACACATGCAGTCTTTTTCCGTCACACACTCCCTCTCTCTCTCCCCCCCTCTCCCTCCCCCTCCTTCTCTCTCACTCTCTCTCCCCCTCTCTCTCTCCCACTCCCTCCTTTTCTCTCCCTACCCCTCCCTCTCTTTCTCTTCTTCCTCCTCCCCCCTCTCTCCCTCTCTCCCCCTCCTGAAGAGGGTCTTACACAGGTCACATAGAGGTGTGACACATGGGGTGTGGCCAGATACCGTGACCAGATCTGCTTTCCACCCCGAGGGCGAGGAGCATCTGTAGTCCAGACAGGATCATCACATTCTAAAACTCAGCAGTCTGAACTACATATCCCATCAGTCATTGTTGGGTGTCATGGCATTGTCTGCTGCTTGTTAATCACTGACCAAGATATAAACAAGCAAAGTTGCTTGTTTAAAAGTACAAAGTGTACACAAGACTTCCCAGAGACGATAGATACAACCCCAGAGATAAGAGGAGGCGTTTGGGGAGATGACATCACGGTGGCTGATACTGAGTCTGTGAGGGTGAACAGAGACGGGATGCAGGTGGACATGCTGGCAGGTGACACATGCCGGTGGCATGTAGTCTGGCTAATAAGGAGAATCAAAATCCAGTCCTTAGAACTGCTACCAGAGTAGAACGCCAGGAAGGGGGAGTGAGAAAGAGATAGATAGCAAAGAGAGAAAGGGAGGGGTGAGAGAGAGAGGGAGACAGCAAAGAAAGAGAAGGAAAGAGAGGGGGCGAGGGAAAAGAGAGGGAGAGAAAGGGAGAGAGAAGCTTATGGTAGATTTAAAACGAAGGCGTCTCTAAGTGGATCAGCTTGTACACCAACACAGGACAGAAAGTTTAAACAACTGTTGATAAGCTGCCACTAGCCATGAACACAAGGACTATGCTTTTAGGAAAACCTTTAACCCACACAAAAAAACCAGTTTAAATCGTTCTGATGTGCCAGAGTCCAACCTAGGAGTGTGTTTACTCCAAATAAAGGTGTGTATGTGCCTGCCTAAAGTTCCGTCTCTCTTGTTTGTCCGCTTAGATCAATACCAACCAGTAAGACTCAGGATTATGAGAAAATACTTTGTGTAACAAATACTCTGACAATTATCACATTTCTATGGACCGTTTGGGTGTTGGATATGGACACAAAGTCCTGAGTCATGCACTTATTCAGCACCTTAGAAAGGTGCCTACCAAGTTAACCATTGACAAAGTATTTCTCTGTACACACAGTCTGCGTCAAGTCTTAAATTTGGTTTCTGTTTGCGGAAAAGAATCAATTAGGTGAACTAAGAGTTGACCTTTGACCCGAGGGATGGTAAACACAAGCTTAATATTTGTCAGTGATTTACATAATGACCACAGAGTTAACCAGAGGGAAACATTTGGTGAGTGCTTGGACCTGCCCAGTCCCCTGTTTGCACGCAGTCAACAATCTGCACGTCATCACTTAATAAATGGTTAGCGTTAAGCCCAATTTATACTTAGGTCGCAGACACTTTTGAAAAGGTTGCCGACAGAAATGGCGTCACGGTCGACACTTTTAACCGTCGCTTGAAAGTGTCGCCTACCAGGAGAAATTTCTACTGGCGCTGATGTCGTCACATAGTGTCGCGCAAGTATGATTGGCTAGATAGACGGCACGCGTCGTTGATTTCATTGTTTTGAATTTTCAGTGAACGCTCAACAGCTGTTTAAGATGGAAGGAATAAAGGAGAGATTGGCAGAGCAAGTTAGAACATATCCACACCTTTATAATGCCTCTCAAAATTAGCTACAGCCATTTTCTCGATCGATCACCTAGGCTACAAAGCGTAAACAATGTAACCATAGCTATGAATGTAACGGTAAAATGATTCTGTTTACGTCACGCGAACCTTGAGCGCAGGCGACTGTTTGCCGAAGTATAAATGCAGCAGCCTGAGCGACACTTTTTTTTTTTCGTCGGCGACCATTTCAAAAGTGGCGGCGACATAAGTATAAATTGGGCTTTAGGGTAAGGATATATGCATGATACTAATATGTGTGTAATGTTAACCTATCAACATCTTTTAATCAATAAAATGCCATCTACAAGTGGACTACTCAATTAAAGGGTTATAAACTGTGGGCCTATCATTCCCATTGTAAGGTTAGAACTCTCTTTGGTTACTGTTGAATTATTGACTTGTGATTGAACTGTGCTATCACCATATGCATCATTTTAAGTTTCCCCTTAAAAAAATGTGGTTTTCCGCAAAACCTTTGGATTGTTCTCTAAAACCTTTGGTACCTTTGGAACTTTCTCGGAAACCTATGGAATCTTGTACAACCCTTTTGCCTAGGAGTAGTCAAGGAGAAGAACATCACTGACCTTTAGGGAAGGGGTTAGGCTGGACGGTGTGAAGGAAGGACTGGACCACCCCCGACATGAAGCCCAAGTCTGTGTCCAGCTTCGGGGTGTCCTGGTACTGGGCATGGTTGAGCCCCATGGGGCTGGATCCGCTTGGACATGGAACTGGGCTAGGGGCAGGTTGGGCAATGCTGAGTCCCAGGAGGAGCACTCCTAGCCAGGCCTGAAACATCCTGGCGCTGGCCTCTAGCTTCCAGGAGCTCCATAGATTGCTATGCAGTCCCATGGCTGCCTCTGTGGCTGGGGTGATGAGACACACTGGGGAGATGTGAGCAGGGTTGAAGAGATGCAGAGAGATCACCTCATGGCACTACCTCTCCCTGGCTGGGCCTGTAGACAGACACACACACAGTAGTAGTGAATGGGGTGTGGCTACTAAGTAAATAATTTGTTTAAGAGAGAGAACAGGTAAAAGGCAGAAGGCTGCGGTCCCCGGCAGAAGGCTGCGGTCCATCAGGACCAATACCTCACGCCACAAAAACAGTTTCTTCCCTTCCGCTGTTGGCCTCTTCAACAAGGCCAAGGGACCACACTGACTCTAATGACTTCCTGCTTAAAACACACTGCTTTTTGCACTGCATTACACAATTGTATCTTGTACATTTGTATTTTTTTTAATATTTGTATTTTTGTATTTTATATTTTAATTTACGGCAACTTATATTTTATTTTATTGTATATTTAATTTAATTCTAATCCCACTTAGTACTGCTAGTTTATGTACCCTTAGTATAGATAGTCCACATATTATAATTTTTTTTTTATTGTTTGCACCTTCCTGCCAAAGCAAATTCCTTGTCTGTGCAAACTTTCATGGCAAATAAAGAATGGTTGGTTCAGAGCCTGAACATAGCAGCAAAACTTGCACAAATGATAAACGATCATAAAGAGTTCCATGGTCAAGCATGTGCCCTGGACATCTGTGAGTAAACGCCTAATATTTACATTGCCGCAACCTTTTAGTCACATATTTCACACTCGCCTTTTCACAGGACAGCTGACTAAGGATGCAATCAATTTACTGTAACTCAAACATTGTTTACTATCAGTACATGGGGTTGTGGGTGTATGTGAGTTTCTGGGTGGCCACAGGTACCAGCATCTACTTTGTGACGAGACTAAGTCAGTCTTTAAGACAGAGCTGAAACCGTAATCTTGTCTGTTTACTAAGGACATGATGACACTGAGAATTCTCTCTTGGTTAGATGATAAGGCTTTTCTTTTCCACTGTTATCACCACAAACAGTCTCCCCAACGGCTCCCACTATCTGTGAGATATTATGCTCGGGAAATTACAGTTCTTTGTTATCCATGTATTCATATTCAAATAAAGTGGCAATTGAGAGAGAGAGGGAGAGAGAGAGAGGAACAGGGCGAGAGCGTAAAAGATAAACTATGAGCTGAGGACAACACCCCACTGTTTTGTACAGTATAAACAGACACTCAGAGAGACTTAAAAACAGAGAGAGGCAGATACAGTCAGAGTCAGACACAGAGGCAGAGGCACTCAGAGGCAGAGACAAAGGTAGAGGTAGAGGCAGAGAGAGTCAAAGATAAACTTTGAGAAGACAACAACTCACTGGTTTTTACAATATAAACAGACACTCAGAGAGTGACTGAGGCAGAAAGAGGCAGACAGAGGCAGTTCCAGTCAAAGGCAGAGGCAAACAGAGGAAAACAGAGTCGGAGACAGAGACAAACGCAGTGACTGAGGCAGATTCAAGGAAAGATTAGACTGCTTGATGGCTGTGTGCTGCATGTATACTTGTCTAATGTAGTCTCTATGTTTGTCACAGAAAACAAACCCTCAGTTTGTTTTCTGAACTTCCCAGTTCCGACCTCACACAAGCAGCCTCTACCCTGGCGGTGTTTACCTAGCTAGCTAGACCCCCCCCCCCTCTCCTTTCCACTCAGAGTCCCTGAGAGTTTTCCAACACAGGAGGAGATTGGGAAGAGAGGAGAAGAAAGAGGTGAGGGGGTAGAAAGCAGACACGTGGGAATAGAAAGGTGAGGACTCAAAACAAGGTAGGGGAAGAAGAGAAGGGTTGGGAGAGGAGTGGAAAGGTGAAAAAGGGGGAAGTACAACAAGAGGGAGAGACAGGATAGAGAACTTTACCTTTACTTCCTGGGGGTGCAGCTGGTATAGGTGAGGCTCTGCAGTTGGAAGAGTAGAGGACAGATGCCAGGTGTGTGTGATTCGGCTTTCTGGTCTAGTCTGCTTCTGTGTGTGTGTGTGTGTGTGTGTGTGTGTGTGTGCGAGTGTGTGTGCGAGTGTGTGTGCGAGTGTGTGTGCGTGTATGGGTGTGCGTGGTCTACAAAAACTGAGGGAGGAGAATGTTGGTCCCAGGAGAAACCCCACAGGCTGCGCTATCTCTGGGAAGCTGAAGTGGACTGGCTCCGTGCTTGGTGAACACGGTCACTATGAGAAAGAGGGAGGGAACGAGGGATCAGAAGAGGGAAGTGGGAGGGTCCTAACGGAACAGAGAGAAAGAGAGAGTCATGAGAAGAGTGGAGAGAGGGAGGGAGGGGGAACTAAACAAATAAGTTGGTGCTGGTACTTACCTCGGAGAGCACTGAAACGTACGCAAACAGCTGTCTTTTTTCTTGAATCAGAACAGTCAGAAAAGAGAGGCCGGCACTGTCATACAAAAAAGAAATCAGGCATTTAGAACTTTCTATTAACCCTCGTGCTGCCTTCGGGTCACATGACCCAAAGGTTCATAACGAACCATCGTTGTGTTTACCCAATTTTACCCAATACAAAAACAAATAAAAATAATTTTCTTTTAACCTTTGCAATGTGGGGGGTCTGAGACAGCCCAACGGTTAAAAGAAAATGCTTCACTTTGTCTTTGTATGCGGTAAATCTGTCGCAATACGACGGTGGGTCACAATGACTGATGGGTCAGAATGACCCGAAGATAACACAAGGGTTAAGTCAAAGTGTTGTCCAGCACTGTCCTTCACCATGGATTCAACACAAAGGAAGTTACATATTTTGAAACAAATGTCTCAAGAATGACAGTTCATGCTCATAGTTCCCGAAAAACTCTCATACAGTATGACCTGAGTGGTGTAGGTTTCAAGTTATCATGTTCTCATCAGGTACATTCCTTCCCACCTGACACAGCCTTCCACTTAGCTATGGCAATGTGTTCTAACATGTAAACACATTGCAAATATGCAGCACTAAATGTGTTCCAATCACTGACAGCACAGGGAGGGGGTTAAGACAAACGTTTTGGGGATTGTGTCGACTTCTGATTCCAACAAAAACAACCATTCTGACCAAATCAAATCAAAATGTATTTGTATAGCCCTTTTTACAAGCAATGTCACAGAGGGCTTCACATACGCCAATGGATCTGCCCTTCAACCAACCTAAACCCTCAAGGAAGACAAGGAAGAACTCCCAGAAGAACTCACTAGAGGAGAAAAAATGGAAGAAACCTTGGGAGGAGCAATTCAGTGAGAGATCCCCTCCTCCAGAGACGGTTGGTGAAAGAGAGGTGCAGAACACAGGCTTAACATAGTCATAACCATCAGGCTGACCATCAGGGCAGCACTCGTCTGGACAATAATAATAATAATAATGTATTCACTTAGTAGACATTCTTATCAGAAGAAACACACATGGGTGTGTGGGGGGGTAAGCCTGAGAGAAATATAAATCTACAGGGACATGCTCTACCACTGAGCTACACCCATTAACAGAACGCCATGACTGAAATAACATCCAAATCTAAAATTTAAGAAACCGTACACTTAAATCCAGACTGCTATGGTTCTGAGTGGGCCCAAACCATGGCCTGACTTGAGATTATATTGTAGAACACATCAATCTCCCCAGCATCTGTCCGTTAGTTCACCTAATTGATTCTTTTCCGCAAACAGAAACCAAATGAAAGACTTGATGCAGACTGCGTGTACAGAGAAATACTTCGTTAATGGTTAACTTGGTAGGCACCTTTTTAAGGTACTGAATAAGTGCATGACTCAGAACTTCCCAGCAACTCAAAGTCAACAGGGTAGACAACCTCCCTGAGGGACATACAGCCGTGACCAAAAATATTGGGAGCGACATACATTTTGTGTTTGCAAAGCTTTCTGGGCCTTGGCATAAAATGACTGCTAACATAATTTCAGTAAGTCATATCATCAGCACAGGGGAAAGTGTGAACTAGTTCTATCCAGGTGAAATCACTCTATCATTCTGATTGGATTTTAAGAGCAGATTGACTGCTGTTAAAGAGGGGACTATTTGTATATATTGAACATTTTCGCCCCAAAAAAGCGTAAAAAAAAAAGAAATGTGCCTTATTGTATTCCAGTATTCTATAGAAAAATGTCAAAACATTTTCCTCAAATACTGAACCAGCAAACTTTGCCAATTTTTTTAAAAATGGAAGAAAAAGGTGCCGTGGTCTCTCTATTTTTTTTTCCAGAGCTGTACAGTAAGACCACAACAACAAAAAATAGTTTCACACGCGCCGGACACATCTTTCCAATCCCATTAGAGCGACCAGGTGCTGGGCTGGGTGAAGGAAGGCAGAGCAGCAGGAGCCTCTGCTACAGTGTGCCAACACCCAGATCAGCAGCAGATTAACCCACAGCTCAACCTCTCTGGTCAGGTCTGGTCAGCCAATACACCTGGCACAGCGCCTACTCCCTGCATCCTCCCCTGTGTGTCGCTACGTGGAACTCTTGTCTCCTTCATCAGAAGTCTCGGATATGTGGTTGATATGACATAATTACGTAATGCATAACGTTCCTTGATCAGCTTGGAATGGTTTGAGTTGAAGACTGTTATATAATGATTACATTTAGTTTAGTTCCAAATACATTGATTAAAGGTGCTGTAAATCAAACTCCATGATTTGCTTCTCAGTACATTATATACATGTGAAATGAGTTGCTGAATGCATGTGCAAAGCTCTAAACCTTTGTACCACTGAAATGTGGAGTTAGACCGTTTCTCACCCGTTTTCAGCTCAGGTTTTGTTTAGGCGGGGCAAAACCCAACCTATCTACGTCAGATCACAGACGGTTTATATAACCTGCATTCTGTTACTCAGCTGGTACGATGCAAAGACAAAGTAATTAACACATACAGCACTCAGAGACTGCAGGTAGGTCTGTTCTGATATCTGCAATTGATTTAGCTAGTTGTTGCTGTTGTTGCTGAATTCAATAAATTCGAGGGGGCGGAGCTTCAGCTCCTTCAGGCGACACCCCCCACCCCCCAGTATCAAGCAGAGAAGACTGCTGGTTTTCTCACGATTTCAAAGCCTAATTTAACATACTTGTCTGTATTTAACAACACTCTGTGGTGTGAGGAACTTACAACTAATTTTCAGTTCTGATTTACAGCCACTTTAAACGGTATATACATAAAAATGATGATCATGTTCAGAGAAAGCAGTTTATCTCAGCGTTTGGAGAGAGTGAATCCTCCAGTTGTAACCCTCTTTCTGGCTGCTCTGGTCCCTGCTGCCTGAAGGGCTGTAGAAAACGTGCAACAACAACAGAGTTGTCCATGGAGAGATCATTACAACCTGCAGGACAGGCCTTGACAGGCAAACAACAGCCTGTTATGGGGAGCAGAGCAATCAAAGGGTGACTGGCAACTGGAGCTCGACATAACACTTGCTACTTCTAGTGCTCAGAATAATATTGTTGTTGTTGATGATGATGGGCAGGGTCATCGTAGGGTATTCTCTCTTGTTGGGTTGAGAGCCAGCATGTAATGGCATGATGATAAAATACAAAGACACAGTTGTGACATTAAGACCAAAATATGTCTGGCAAATCTCATGAAACACCCTAAGAGCCATTCACAGTATGTTTCTTTGTAAATACTAAACATTATACTGTGACAGTAGGTTGGTGAACTCCACAATCATTTGCATCACTTTGCATACTCTTTCACAACTCGAACTGGGATTAAACAAGACAGCTTTCTCAGGCTGAAGTGTAGCAGTATGGCCTCTCTACTCACCTTCAATTTCTTGTCTCCTCTCATCAATGTCTTCTTTGTCTTCTCCTCAGTTCTCGTCTTGTTTTCTTCTCCACCACTCAAGCTCTTTCTGCTAGTCTTCTGAAGCTGCCAGTAATCAGCCTATCACTTCAGCCCTAGTTTACCTCGCCAGCCCAGTTACATCAATTAAATGCTTAACCTTTAATCTGCCCTGACACCAACTCTGCAGCAATTCTAATGATCACTGACACCTCCCTCCCTCCCTCCCTCCCTCCCTCGATATCTCTGTGAACGAACATCTGGCTTCCATCTGTCAATCATGATAGAGCAAATACTACTTCTAAGAATGGAGAAGCAAAATCCAAGTATTCAAATGATACTGGTGATGGTGGTGTACATGTGAGATTGGATCTAAATTGAGGCCTAAGAGTTGTTTTACACGTCAGCAAAACTCTTGACGTTTGAAACGACTGCTGCCATTTGGCAAAACTAGCACATGAATCAGATCACATGAATCACCTCCTTCCTCTCACGCAATGCTTCAACTGTCAGATTTAGCAACACCCACCTTCCTGTCAGCTATCCTCGTCTTTGCAACCAGGGAATAGATCATCACTGTAGAAAAGTTATCAATTGTGGCTTCACGGCCATTGTCGCAGCTGTCATCCTCCTCTTTGCGTCATTTCATCGGCTTTGCCCACATCACATCTGCTGAGTTCCATTAATAGTCTTGACATTCAGCATTGATTTCAGTGGGTGAAATGTATTGGGTGTCATTTTGGAGAGTTAAGAAAATATATTGCGTATGGACCACTTGGGATAAAATCCTATAATTAAAATCACATTCTACTCTTAACAAGATTAAGGTAAATCCTATAATTCAAAGGGCTTGTAGGCAACACAGCACCCGATATCACATTTATTAAAACGCAACAACAACAACAAACCCAAACTCAGTCAATCTTTGTATATGTGAAAATTTGTCTTTATTGATACCTCACATGAATAACCAATAACAGAAAACTATCAGCAAAATAGATAAATCACTCCCTATATGGGTGATACAGGGAAATGTTATACATCTCAAACAACACCCTCAAAAGGGGGTCCAGGTGGCCATGTTGGAGTTCTGACCAGTCTCCTGAAGTGCTGTGCCTCAACCGCAGAGGGAACAGACAACAACGATCGTTCAAAACAACGTACAGCAGAGTGTGTAGGTTCAACGAGACACTCGAGGTTTAGAATGTGCATGATTCCATGACAGAGCCGATGACGATGGGCTGCTCAGTGTTCCGTGCTGCGTAGGGCGACACCCGGTGGTAAGGCTGCGTAACTGCAGGGCCTGAATAACTGCTCTGGCAAACACTTTAAAAACCAAACGGAATTGTTTCATCGATGACTTTAACTAAAAAAACAGGGCCAAAATGAATTAGGGATACATGATGATGATTCTTTGATATCAACATAATATCCAGGGGTTCTGACCATGGTGACAATGAGCTTGTGTCTAGAACACCAAGTCAGTTCTTGCCATTGTGTCCACCTCAGAACACTGAACAACCCAGCAGCACCTCTCCTTGTGACAAAGACATCGAGGAGACTGTACACAGGAAAAAGGGAGTGAAGACTATAGAAAAATAAATACATTGTATGTTTAACCAAAGACGAGCTTCTCTCTCCTGACCTGTGATTGTACCCTTAAAATCATCATATCAACAAAACCAAAAAGATGTGTTCATTTCATCTTTATACATGAGACGGGAGTGTCAGTGGCGGCAAAAACAAGGCTACAGAACAGGGCAGTCGTACAGAAACTACAACCTCAAATATACAAGCACAGACACAAACATGGGGAAGGGGGTGGGATAAGCCCAGGTAAAATAATTCTGTATAGAAAACATTTAGACATACTGCCTGCGTCGCACAAAGATTCTTGGTCTGTAGCTTCTCTAAACTGTGATTAAAAACGTTATCCTTGGAAACTTAAGTTAATAGAAAAGTTTTTATTTTATTTTTTTTGTTTACTCTTTCCATTTTATATCTTACAACAATGCTGTCAAAATGTATTTTTCAAAACTTTCAGGAGTAGCAAATTGGAAAGAGGGAGACCGAGAGAAAGAGAGACAGAGAGAGCAGAAGGGCCTGGGGGTCTGGATGGAGGTGAGAGTTTAGACATGTACAGTCAGCCAGGGAGGGGGAGCTCAGCGAAGCACAGAGCAGCTGCAGTCCCAGGGGAGGCGTTCCAGATCACCTGCACACCTTAATAACACCCTCTCCGTTTTAGTCGGTAAAATTGACGACTAAATCTTTCCAACAATTTGTTTTCGTTCTTTTTCATATTGTATTCACCAAAAAACATTTATCGTCAGCACAAGTGCTTTCTGAATCCCCTCTCCTTGGTCATTAGTGTGTTGGTTTTAAAGAGCCTTGTCTATATAGCAGCTCTCTCCCCCAACCCTGATTCAGCATTACATTAACAAAGGGTGGACGGTTCCTTTAAGAAGCGAATCTGAATCATACATCGTCTGACATTGACAGATGACATATCAAGCATAGACGTACATGGAAGCTGGAAGCATCATAACAATAATAATATGCATCATCATCAGTGTACAAATTATCTTAACAGTAATATTTATACAACATATATAATACCGTAGATTCTCATCTCCAATGACATGTTCCAGATGTTTTGTTATTTCATTCTTATATCAGCGATAATAGAAAAAACAAAATATGTCTTCAATTTATAATAAAAATAGAATGAAGATAAGAGTGGAAAACAGTGCAAAGAATATTTGGGGGTGTTTATCATGTTGTTTAGCTTGTTTGCTTGCTTGTCTGTTTATTCCTTAAGAAATTGTTATAAAAATAAAAACATTGAAAGTAAAATTAAGAACATAGAAAGTAATCAACCCACTTCAGTAGCGTCTGGTGCTGAGGTCCAGACGCGCCGAGAACACCCTCTCCAGTATCTCAATGCCTTACGCTGTGTGTGTGTATGTGTGTGTGTATGCATGTAGGTAAGGGTTTCTGTTTCCAAGTGTTGTGTGCAAGTGTATGCATGTGTGAATGTGTGTGTGTGATGTGTGTGTGTGTGTGTGTGTCAGTGTGTTTTTAATGTTTAGCGTAGTGGTTCTCAACTCCGGTCCTCAAGCTCCGGCACTGTACAGGTTTTTGTTCCAACCAGGTCCTACAAAACAAATAATTTAGTTTTTAAAAACTTGAGCGTTGGATTTATGCTGTGGTGCACACAATACTGGAATTGTTGTTGTAGAGGTTTTAGTATCTAGTGACTGAGAGTTGACTAGACCTAAAGAAGCATTTCTCTTCCCTGTGAGACGAGCACAACACAAACAAGAGGTGCGTTGTCAAGGAAACGCACACAGAGACCCGAGGTTGGAACAAGAACCGCCAACATGGCCGCCAAGGCTCGCACTCGGATCACTGGCTAGACGGAGCTCTGAGACAGACACAGAGTTGGGCAGTCTGTCTGGCACACACACATGCACGCACACACACAGAATTGGGGAGTGCTAGGAGCCATGAGACGAGAGCCGGGGCTGAGTACCACTGAGCATGTGCGAGAGTGAGAGAGGGAGCCGGTGATTATGAGTATGTTGCCAAAAATGGTCTGAAACTGTCGTCACAGCTACCACACAATCTCTACCATGTTGTCATCCTTCCCCCCCATCCTACCCTCCTCCTTCAAAACAAAACAAAAAGGTCCGACCCACCCCCTCCTATCTGCCCCACCCTCTCCTCCACGCTCCAGTCAGTCTAGGGTGGGTGGAAGAACAGTCCGGTACAGGTCCAGCACAACCACGAACAGAAGAGTGAGCCACCAGTGAGCTTGTCTACTGTACTAGGGCTGTGGGCTGTACCGAGACAGCAGGCTGGGGGGGGGGAGGGGGCAGGGGGGGCTGAGCAGGGCCTACTGAGAGGCCTGGGAGCCGGGGTTGTCGTTCTTGCTCTCCTGGCTGTTGGGGTTCTTGTTGTTCCAGGGGGAGTGGCCCCCGCCGAGGGCGGGCGAGCTGTTGAAACTGTCCTCGTCCTCCAGCCCGTTGGCCGTGTCAAACTGCGTGTTCTCCAGACGCGTGATCAGACGCTCGTCCTCGTCACCAAACTCCCCTCCCATCAGAGTGGGCTCTCCCACCATCATCACGTCCTAAAGGGGACGACAGCAAGGGCCGGCACACATTATCCCCAGGAAAGGGGGGGCGGAGGGGCAGAGGGCCCGGGGCGAGGCCTGACTTTCTGTCTGTCTATGTGTCTGTCTGTCATGGCGGACTGAGACAGGCGATTGGCTGGAACTACCAAGGATGCATGTTGGGATGTTGAGGGTACTGGACCCGAGTGATTAGATGGGACCTTTGACTAAATGTCAGTCAGAATCTGCCTTCCCAAAATCTTACTGATGGGAGGATGTCAATTCCGCTATGTACATAAAACACAATCGTTCAACTAAAGCTCTGTGTCTGGCTCTAATGTAAAGGAGATTCATTAAGAAGTCAGTTTCATCCATGCTCAGCCCACTCACAACAACACACAGCTCTAGCTCACAGGCACCTCGCAGGCACCCAGCCCCCAAAACTACAATGCCCCAACCCTCCAATACCCCAAACCCAATGCCCCAACCCTCCAATACCCCAACATGACAATACCCCCAGACCCAACATTCAACTCCCCCCAAATGCCAACCACCCAATACCCCAAACCCAACCCCTCCTACCTCAACCCTCTAATATCCCAACCCCCTAATACCCAGCTCCCCAAACTAACCCCCCCAATATCCAGCCCCCCAAACTAACCCCCCTAATACCCAGCCCCCCAAACTAACGCCCCGAAAGACCCAGCCACCCCAAACTAACCACCTTGATACCCCAATCTTCCAATACCCCAAACCCAACCCCCTAATACCCAGCGTTCAAGACCTAACCCCCCCCCCCCCATGCTCAACACCCCAAACCCTGACCATTAAAAAGAGTGTACATTTCAGTAGCCACAACCTCTGCTTCAAGGTTAAGGGTTGTATTGCCCATTCCTATTGGATGGTACCTGCAACAGGGTTTTTTCCCCATTTCTGATTGGCCGGCATTGAGTCCCTAATCCTTGAGTGCTGCATCATGGGGTTTTCATTCCACCTCGGGTCTCATTCGCTCGCTCACTCAACCAACCAATGGCTGCTGTGCTGCATGTGAATCGTGTGCTCTGACAGGCTCATTGGTTACAGGCTGGAAGTTCTAACACAATGGAGGAAGGCAGGCTAGGATTTTCTAGACACCAGTCCAGGAACAGGTTCCTCAAACCCATCCTCTCATGGGCAAGGTTACTCAACCCCATCCAATCCTAAACCAGGTTGCTGCACCCCATCCACCAATTCCTTACCTTAAGATGAAAACTTGAGTCAATTACACTACCCTTAAAATGGATCAATCCTTCCGTCCCTCCCTTCCTTCCTGATATCCATGATCTGACATGACTGAATTGGTAACAGGAAGGCAGCACTGTTCAACTATCCAACCATGTTACATAAGGAGGAAAGTAAGGCCGAAAGGATTGAAAGAAGGAAAGTAGTAAATGAAAGGAAGGAAAGGATGGGCCCGGTGTGTGGTTAAGAGCTCTGTCCTCAACCAAGAGAGACTGCAGACCTGAGGGGACCTGGACTACCCCGGTCAACATCTACCCACAGAGCCTGCCTACCGATATGCTACGTCTATTTCCAGATGCCAATTTATATATCAGGTGTGTCCATCTCTGTAAATCTTTAGTTACTGATCCAGTCTGTCCATCTCTACAGGTCCATCTCTACAGATATGGTTCTCCCCTCTCTACAGGTATAGAGATCTGGTATGTCTCTCCCTTTACATGCAGATATGGTACGTCTGTCTGTATACATCTAGAGCCAGCTAGATCTATTTCGATACATCTAGATCTGCCATCTGGTCTCTCTGTATACATGCAGATCTGGTATATGTACCTCTCTAGATCTGCCGTGACAAAGCAGCTGGGGGTCTAGGTGAATGTAAAGGTGATGAAGATGGTCTGCTTACAGGTACCTGGGTGGAGAGAGCGAAGGTGTTGGCGGGGCTTTTCTTCTTGCTGTTGCTGTTGGTGTTATTGCCCCCTCCTCCGCTCATGGTGCTGCCGCCGGAAACCTTCCTTTTCCTCCTCTTGTTCGGGGCCTGGCGGGCTGGCTCGGCTGGAGCGGCCGGGGGGGGGATTTAAACACAGAGACGGCAGGTGTGGTTTGTGTGTGCGTGGACATGCGGTTGTGTGCGCGCGTCATTGTGTGCGTGTGTGGGTGGATAGGTATAGCTCAGTGGTAGGGCATTTGACTGCATATCAATAGGCTGCAGGTTCAAATCTCCCCACACCCTCCCCAGTACGTCGCTTTTGATGAAAGCGTCTGCTAAATGATCATTCTACCTGGGGGGGCCACCATCCTCTGCCACTTCTGGAAGAGGCAGGTCTTGAGGCAGTCCCGGGGGCTGAGACTGTAGGTCTTGTGTCTGGACATCAACTCCTGCATGGGCTCCAGGATCACACACAGCTGGAGGGAGGGAGAGGGGGAGGGAGAGGGAGGGGGAGGGAGAGGGAGGGGGAGACAGAGGGAGGGGGAGACAGAGGGAGGGGGAGAGAGGGAGGGGGAGAGAGGGAGAGACAGAGGGAGGGAGAGATAGAGGGAGGGGGAGACAGAGGGAGGGGGAGACAGAGGGAGGGGGAGACAGAGGGAGGGGGAGACAGAGGGAGGGAGGGATAGAGCAGGGGAGAAATATAGGAGAAGGAGGGAGAGACAAAGGGAGGAAGAGAGAGAGGGACAGAGGAAGGGAGGAACAGAGGGAGAGAGGTAATGAGAGGAAAAAGGAGAGAAGGAACAGAAAGGGTTGGGTATAGGAAAAGAGGGAGATGGGAAAAGGACAAAAAAGGGAAAAAGAAACCAGTAGACAGTTAGATGCCTACTAGTGCCTTTCGCACTACGAAACACATGTTTAACTACCATCCCAGTTCCTACACACTGTGTATCCCAGGGCCTCGCCCCTGTTAATGGCCATGCAGGAGGACACCCAGTCTGGATCCAGTTTCCTGGACTCACCCGGAGGTAGTTGAGTGTGGAGTTGGACAGACCACATCTGGTGATGTTCTTAGCCAGCTGGTCCAGCATCTGAGGGTCCTGGAGGTGGGAGGATGAACAGCATGGCAGTGTCATCATGTGCTTGTGTGTGGCACCATGTGTGTGTGTGTGTGTGTGGTGTCTGTGTGTGTTGAGTGGGGTGTGTGTGTGTGTGTGTGTGGGGGGGGGGCTAGTGTGTGTGCAAGTTGAGTGTGTAGGCTACAAATGAGTGTGTGAGTGTGTGCGAGACTCACGTGCATGGCCAGAATGCTCCTGGGGAGCACCTCTCGGTGCTGTCTGATGCTGAAGTGCCAGGTCTTGATCCTCATCATGTCATCAAACATGAACTCCAAGTACAGACGGCCCTCTACACACACCTGGGGGAAGAGGTCAGGGGTCACATTCAGCCGGTATGATTAATCCGGCATGTATTTAAGGCTAGACATCAGTGTGATATCAGATGTGAGTGCATATAGTTGAAGATTACATTTACAGAGTATAGTGTGTATGTATTAGTAACAAACTGTATAATGTGTATGTATTAGTAACCAGTGTATAGAGTGTATGTAGTCGTAACATAGTGTATTAGTAACCAGAGTGTATATATTAGTAACAGAATGTATGGAGTGCATGCAGTCATAACATAGTGCATATGTATTAGTAAACAGAGTGTATGGTGTATATATTAGTAAAAGAGCGTATGGTGTATATATTAGTAACAGAGCGTATGGTGTGTATTAGAATCCAGACAGTGTACCTGTGTGAACATGGGCTTGCCGTTCTGGGTGACCATGGTGCACTGGTCACAGTCCAAGGACACAAAGTTACTGTGGAAGGACTCCTTGGGGTGCTTGAGCACGTAGAACAGCTCAGTGGCGCCCCCTTCAAAGATACTTCGGAAGTAGCGTGGGATCAGGGTCCGGCCAATGGCTGCGCAGAACACAACATGGGTTCAGCTCCAATTCATCACACTAGGCCATAGACCAACACATGAACTGGCTCTACTGTTTGGTTTTAAGTCTGTACATTTATTTTAGGCTGTCATTTATAGATAATTTGCTATCACCAAGGCATGAACAACCCCTTTGTCTATCTAGGTGCAGTAGACAGCTAGTGTGGATGAGAACGTGTGGTGTGCGTTGGCAGTTAGCTTAGCATCGAAATGGGAGACATGCAGATGTAGTGAGGTCCGCAAGACCACACGGAGTCAACATCTTGAAGAGTGATTCAATCACATCAGACAAACCTAATCAGCCCTTGTGACACTCTCAGTATGCTGATTACCCACCAAACGCCGATGCAAAGGAACCATAGAATTGGGGGGGGGACCTCCCCAATCTACCTAATCAGCCCTCCTGCTAGCTTGCAAGCTTCAAAGGGCCTGATTTAGACAACACGTCTCCAGCGACCATTTGCTATCCGTTTCGGCGGCGATTTGAACAAAGAACATACCTACAACTTTTGAGGAAAGTTCTTGAGACTTCACCTTTAAGAGTACAAGGTGGAGAATTATGAGAGGGATATTTGTGTTATGTTTGTTACTTTGTTTTAATGTTGTGTTCACTGAAATCTTGATTATAGTAACAACTTCTTCCTGAAAGATAACCATGTCATTCTTGGTATCTACACGAAGCTACCATAATAAAACAATCATTCAACTATATTTTGTAACTGTACCAAGATGTCCAGAACAATATTTGAACCATCGAATGAACCAGCCAGAGATCAGATCACACGGTAGGTGTGAAGGAAGGAGGGGGGAGTTGAGAACCCAGCTTCCCCCAATCCACATCTGACCCCAGACGGGTCCTCTCTCGAACTGTATAAAGCCCTAAGATGACCATCAATCTCTGACTCCAGCGAAACCGACCATGGCATGAACGCCATCAGGATTGGCGTTCCAAAGGACGTCGCCAAGCTTCTCCTGAGATTCAACTTCATAGTGAACGTGTCACTATCTGGACGTTTCAACAGAAGAACCAAAAACGCAATTCCAAATGCGACTTCACTGAGATCCTGCAGACTCAGTCACATGACCCAGCGCAGCCGCGCTGTGACTTCAGATTCTTCAAATGGACCTTTGGCGCAAACCGCCCTCAACATCATTGATCAACCCCTGATCAAACGTAACTATGGCTAACGCTCTTTCCTCCTCGACATGGCATTGGCGTGAGCTCTGTTTATGATTTGTAAGGATGTAATCATTGACTGTACAATTTCTGTCTTTAAGTTAGACCATTTCATTCTGTTCATTGAAACCAATCTCTCATATCAAACCCATAATCCAACTTGTTCATAAGATCTGTTTACCTTACTTGAATAAATTCATTGTAAAGATATTTTGACGTGCGTGTTCACTGATGTTACGATTGGCTCTACACTTAGAACAAATTCATTCCTAAAGATGAGACTGATTATTACATATTAAACATAGGATTCCCTAATGTCCTAAACCAATATTAGGGTGGTGCCCCGAGACTTTATGATAAATTAAGTATTTCTATCTTTAAACGAGCAAACCCCGCTACACAGAGTTCAGCTACAACAGGTTTTGTGTTCATAGTGTTTCGTATGTCACTCAGACGTGAACCTGTCAACTACCGTTTTGGAACTGAAAAGGTTCAAAAAGAAATATTGAATTCTTATTCTTAATATTATTAGTTATTAGCCCTGGCCTTACTGTAGGACTCGGTGTGTGTGTGTGTGTGTGTGTTCTTACTGTAGCGCTTGGGACCATCCTCCAGACAGAAGGTGATGGTGAGCATGGCATCATCCTCAAAGAACTCTGTAGTGAAGGCATCCCACCACAGGTTGTCACAGTCCTGGAATGAATCAACCAACCAATTAACCAACCAAACCAATTGATCAATTAACCAATCAAGTGTCTAATTAACCCTTCAATCAACCCATCAGTCACTGGCTCACATAATTGGAAAAATTTGCGTGCTCATAAGAGTAAGCTTTGTGAGTGTTTTTATGCTCATGAACTCCACCACGGGAAGAGTCCTCAGCTTGCTGTTAGATGAACAGGAAGTGATGTCATGCAGCAGTGCTGGCGTCTCAGAAATGACCTGCACTGTCTCACCTCCGTCCAGTTCTGTAGTCGCTTGTTGAGCTCAAATATCCTGTAGTCTGTCTGGTTTCCATACGGCGTGTGTCTCCTGTAACACATTCACAACACCGTCCATCAACAAAGTCAGCTTTCTTGTCCAACAACAGTTCCAATTAGGTTTCCTGAGCCAGACAGACATGCTGCAGACAGGCAGGTGTACTCACCCCATTCCTGGCTCCATGTATGAAGGAGGGTACATGGGCGTCGGCCTGGCAAAACAAACATGGTGAAGAGAATCGTTAAATAAAATTGAATTGGAACTGAACTTGGCCATGGCTCCCACTCACTGCTCTACTCTGGTATGTTTACATTTACATTTAGTCATTTAGCAGACACTCTTATCCAGAGCGACTTACAGTAAGTACAGGGACATTCCCCCGAGGCAAGTAGGGTGAAGTGCGTTGCCCAAGGACACAACGTCAGTTGGCATGACCTGGAATCGAACTGGCAACCTTTGGATTACTAGCCCGATTCCCTCACCGCTCAGCCACCTGACTCCCTTGTTCTTCTAAACAACTCTGTCCACCATGCAGCCAGGAGCTATTCTACCCTTTTCTACTGTATTCTACTCTGTGCTACTACATTATATTCGGTTCTATAAAATTCTATTGTATTCTATATTCTACTCTAGGTTCAGGAGATTCTTTCAGGGCCTTACCCACGTCTGTCCAGAATTCTGCCTTGAGCTATTCTATTCTACTCTATTATAGTGTATTCTACTATATCATGTCCTACTGTATTCAGTTCTATGTTGTGCTACTCATAGATATATATAAAGGCTAGATGTCTTGTTCTCGTTGCCGGACAACGGAGTCGAACATCCGCACATGGCGGCCATCTTGCTACAGTCAACTCGCTCACCCATAACATTGTGTTGGTGCTACATGTACTTTTTAAATGACCATAACTTGCTCAATTTTCAACCGATTTTAAACGGTTTGGTTTGTTATCAACGTCAGAGATGTCGTTATGCCACTGCATACTTACAGTTAGGTCCATAAATATTTGGACATTGACACATTTTTCATCATTTTGGCTCTGTATACCACCACAATGGATTTGAAATGAAACAATCAAGATGTGCTTTAAGTGCAGACTTTCAGCTTTAATTTCAGGGTATTTACATCCAAATCAGGTGAACGGTGTAGGAATTACAACACATTTGATATGAGGCCCCCCCCTTTTTAAGGGACCAAAAGTAATTGGACAATTGGCTGCTCAGCTGTTCCATGGCCAGGTGTATGTTATTCCCTCATGGGAGTTCGTTATTTCATTGACAAGGAGCAGATAAAAGGTCTAGAGTTCATTTCAAGTATGGTATTTGTGTTTGGAATCTGTTGCTGTCAACTCTCAATATGAAGTCCAAAGAGCTGTCACCATCAGTGAAGCAAGCCATCGTTAGGCTGAAAAATCAAAACAAACCTATCAGAGAGATAGCAAAAACATTAGGTGTGGCCAAATCAACTGTTTGGTACATTCTTAAAAAGAAAGAACGCACTGGTGAGCTCAGCAACACCAAAAGACCCGGAAGACCACGGAAAACAACTGTGGTGGATGACAGAAGAATTCTTTCCCTGGTGAAGAAAAACCCCTTCACAACAGTTGGCCAGATCAAGAACACTCTCCAGGAGGTAGGCGTATCTGTGTCAAAGTCAAAAATTAAGAGAAGACTTCACCAGAGTAAATACAGAGGGTTCACCACAAGATGTAAACCATTGGTGAGTCTCAAAAACAGGAAGACCAGATTAGAGTTTGCCAAAAAACATCTAAAAGAGCCTGTACAGTTCTGGAACAACATCCTATGGACAGATGAGACCAAGATCAACTTGTACCAGAATGATGGGAAGAGAAGAGTATGGAGAAGGGAAGGAACTGCTCATGATCCAAAGCAAACCACCTCATCAGTGAAGCATGGTGGAGGTAGTGTTATGGCGTGGGCATGTATGGCTGCCAATGGAACTGGTTCCCTTGTATTTATCGATGATGTGACTGCTGACAAAAGCAGTAGGATGAATTCTGAAGTGTTTCTGGCAATATTATCTGCTCAGATTCAGCCAAATGCTTCAGAACTCATAGGACGGCACTTCACAGTGCAGATGGACAATGACCCGAAGCATACTGCGAAAGCAACCAAAGAGTTTTTTTAAGGCAAAGAAGTGGAATGTTCTGCAATGGCCAAGTCAATCACCTGACCTAAATCCAATTGAGCATGCATTTCACTTGCTAAAGACAAAACTGAAGGGAAAATGCCCCAAGAACAAGCAGGAACTGAAGACAGTTGCAGTAGAGGCCTGGCAGAGCATCACCAGGGACGAAACCCAGCGTCTGGTGATGTCTATGGGTTCCAGACTTCAGGCTGTCATTGACTGCAAAGGATTTGCAACCAAGTATTAAAAGTGACAATTAGATTTATGATTATGTTAGTTTGTCCAATTATTTTTGGTCCCTTAAAAAGGGGGGGGCCACATATAAAATGTGTTGTAATTCCTACACCGTTCACCTGATTTGGATGTAAATACCCTGAAATTAAAGCTGAAAGTCTGCACTTAAAGCACATCTTGATTGTTTCATTTCAAATCCATTGTGGTGGTATACAGAGCCAAAATGGTGTCAATGTCCAAATATTTATGGACCTAACTGTATATTCTATTTTTTATCTCTGACATTGATAACAAACCAAACCGCTTAAAAATCGGTTGAAAATTGAGCAAGTTATGGTCATTTAAAAAGTACATGTAGCACCAACACAATGTTATGGGTGAGCGAGTTGACTGTAGCAAGATGGCCGCCATGTGCGGACGTTCTAGACTCCGCCGTAAGACATCTAGCCTTTATATATATATATATATATATATATATATATCTATGGTGCTACTCTAGCCAGAGGATGGTCCAAGAACCTAACCCACATCTTTATACTATTCTACTCTATTATATTGTTTTCTGACATTCTATTGTGCTGTGTTGTAGTCCTCCACTCAGGGGCACCTACCCCACGTCTCTGTCCAGCATGCTGCCTGGATGGAAGGGGGGGAAGGCACTGCCGTTGGGGGGCTCCTTGGGGGAGTACAGCTTGAACGACTTAGACGAACAGCCTGCACACAAAGACAAACACATTCACATCAATTATTTATTGTCAAATGAGTCATGGTCCATTATTCCATTTCAAAGTAGAGAGCTTTTAATGATGTTGTTATCGTTACTGGGGGAAATATTTTATTCCATCCAAATGATTTACATGTTCCCCTTAGGGGCAGTGTATCTAGCAATTAGCTGTCTAAAGCAAATAAATACATTAAATAATCTTATTATTCTGTGAGGGAAAAACCCCTGGTCTATTTTTCATAACCAGGGACTGAGAGAATCCTGTATTTACCGTTTCCTCTTTGTTTCAATCTCACTCCTCATTATAGCTAACCTTTACTCTCTCTGTGTCCCTATGCATCTCTCTCTCTCTCTGTCTCTCTGTCTCTCTGTCTCTCTCTCTCCCTCCCTCTCCCTCTCCCCCTCCATCTCTTTCTCTCTCACTTGGTCTTTCATGTGATCGTGCAACACAACATACTGAGTCCTCCTCCGTGTGCATGTCTCTCTCTTCCTCTCCCCCCTCTGGTCGCCTCGTCTGCCCATCCCCCTCTCCCGTTCTCCCTCTATCAGGCTGCTGTTGTTAACCCCCGAGTGCCCGGCTAAGGCATTAAGGCTTCAGCAACACACAGCGTGCTGACCAACACCCCTCTGGCCCCTTTCTCCCAATCTGCTGAAGGAGACTGCACAATCACAGGCCCCCTGTTCAGAGAGGGGGAGAAAGGGAGGAATGGGGAGAAAGAGAGAGAGATAAAGAGATAAGCTTGGTTATGTGCACTGTGCTGCGGCTCTGCCCTCCTTTCCACCAATCGGAAGAGTGAGAGTTCATCTCTGGTCGTGGTCTGGATGTCACCATGCCAGGTGGCCACAGAACCAACCCTCAACAACCACACCTGGTGCGAAGCATGTTCACTTAAAAGGTAGCAGCAAGCCCAAGAGCTGCACAAGAGTCCCATCCTCCCTGTCACCTCAAGGTCTCAACAGGAAGTCAACCCCCTATACACAGTACACACACTCCCATATTTAACACTCACTTATTTCTTAAAGCAGACTGTTACGTACTCAAAGTTCAGCCACACACAGACATGCATCCGCCCACTCAAACCATATTCCTGCTTAATCCTTGTTCCAATTATCTCTCTCTCTTGTTTCAGGGTCCACCGAGGAACCCTGAAACCACCCTCCCCCTGACCCCTTACTGAGGAGGTGATCCCACTTCTAGACCCCCAAGTCTACATAAATGGCCTTTGACCCTTCAGCCACTCCCTCCCATACAACAGCCACCAACGCCAGACAGCATTCATTGGGTCACATACTGAGCCAGGTAGATATGTGGGTAGACTACCACATGCATGTCCTGAGTAAAGCAACAGAGTGGGCCATTTTCTACTGATCTATGAGAACATTATGTTGCTGTCAATGTGGTTTGGACTGGGAGGGTCATACCAATGTGTAATTCACAACTCTACCTTAGAAAGTGTGAGATGCCAAGTCATTAAGTGTGGCTAGTTTGGGTCACCAAATAAGAAGTCGGAACATTATACTCTACAGACACATATCATACAGACTCCTGAATCTGAAAACAAAAGACTGGCCCATCTCGTCTGACCGTAAGGTCCTATACTACATTATGTCCACGTTCTTATCCTTCCTTGGTGTATTTAAGGACCCGCTCATTAACAAGATGTCTGCGCCACCCAACCCATCTATCTATCCATCTGTTCAAGGGTATCTGGGGTGCCTGGTGAAAGAGTGGTCCGTGGCCCATAGTACTAGGCCTACTAGTTGGAACTTAATACAGAGCGATTACTGTTTCGAAAATCTGTCCCTCAATCAGAAATAAAGCATAACTGGACAATTCAGCCACAGTAGGAAGCTGGCTACTCCGGCAACAACACAGTAGCTTTATTGGAAGTTAACATTATAAACCATCCAGGCTTGTTGGATAGCCTAAGCTTTAAAATAAACCATCAAAATCTGACTTGTAACAACAGCAGAAAATGCGAAGGCCGCAACAATATCTGGAGAACAAGCTTGATTGCCATCCTCATCCGCGACCGATAGACTGCTGCCGCCAAGCAAACTAGCATGAGTGTTCATGGACGTAAAGACTCGACAAGTTACCTACCATCAGCAAGCGAAAATTCACACACCAAAGTGAACGTGTACTGATGCATCCTGTAAACCAATACCGTACCTGCGAGAAGTGTTCGCCGAAGCGCGGCGTTCCAATAGCACCGATGCGCGGTGCTTCAACACCGCCGCTCGGTAAATCCTAGCTCGCTGGCTATCCTAATTTGCAGAACCTTCTGCACCGTCGTCAGTTTAGTTCTCCTTTCCAAACTGAACGAAAAGCATCGTTAAGTGAAGCAGATCGATACTCTCCAGGTTTTGCAATATTTTTCTTTATATTACTATTAGTTTTCAAAATCTACGTAGAGATTTAAAGTAAGGGAGGACGCCAGTTAGCGATGGAAGCAAGCCCCCTTTGTTCCTCGCCAGACTCGAACAATGGCCCCCGTCTCCGATCAAGCTTCCCCCTCGTTCTGTTTTCCTGTCGGTATAAATCCCAGATACTGCCAGTGCACCCCCAACAATGTTCAATCTCTCCGTAATCCGCAGTCACTGGCGAGCCAGCTACACCCTTCCCCCAACCGCATCACTACTAACAAGAACTCAAATCACAGCAGCCTAGTCACTAAGAAATACTATATGAGAATAATAACAATGAATCATTCATTCAAAGACTTACGCTACAGCTGCATTTTGCTGACCATGTAAAATATGGGTAAAATAAACAATTCAGTGTGTAGTACACAGACTGAACCTTTTCATATTCACATGTTCATCAAGCATATAGATTATTTTCTACAACTGTGTGTGTTCCGTCTAGTCATTATCTGTGAAGTGAAGTCAATAGAGAGAAAAATATACCACAAAATCGCAGACCAGCTTTACCCAGCACTAATGTAGAAATCCCCTTTTTGTGGACACATTGAAATAATGAAATAACAATAATATGGATGTCAAATTAAAAGAAAAGGGGAGGAACAAAACAACATAAAAGAAAAGCCCCCCCAAAAGAAAATTAAAGGAAACAAAAAAAGAACTAATACAGAGAAAAAACAAAAGGCTATTTTTGAGTGCTGGGAATGGGTCCACCACAGGACCTCCACTTGACTAATTCCAGGCCTGCTGTCTGCCCCATTGTGAGGGGCATGTGATGGGTCACATTTGGGCTGATGTACGGGAAATACACAGTACAGCAGCGACGTCTGCTGGCCAAAGATACAAACTACTTCTGCACTAGTGTCGCTTGTTCATGCTCTCCAAAGTGGGTCAAGCCATACACATGTTCACTTTCACCAAAAGTATGGCACATTTTGAAGGGTTTTCAATACATATATTAACTATATATGTTTATTTGTAGGTATGTGATGACAAAACAAACTAAATCATTCCATGGGTACCCTCATCATTTGCAGTCAGTGAATGTCAAACTCATCACACACACACACACTGCTTTCAGCAATAAGGCTGCCAGAGTGAGATAACACTGAGCTAGCAGACACTGTGTGCCAGTCATGTTAACTAGGTTCATTCTCAGCCAACACAGCAAACTTGAATATTTTTCCATATTCTTCCCTCACTATGATACTTTGTAAACTCTATTCAACCCTAACCCAATTCTCGGATCAACAAAGTCTAGCCCCAACCCAAACCTTTATCTAACAATCTCTAACCAGGTCTAACCCCATGTCTAATCATCTCTAACCAGGTCTAACCAGCTCTAACTATCTCTAACCAGGTCTAACCATCTCTAACCAGGTCTAATCATCTCTAACCAGGTCTAATCATCTCTAACCCAACTATTGGTCTAACCTCAGGTGTCAGGTGGTTGAGCGGTGAGGGAGTCGGGCTAGTAATCTGAAGGTTGCCAGTTCGATTCCCGGCCGTGCCAAATGACGTTGTGTCCTTGGGCAAGGCACTTCACCCTACTTTCCTCGGGGGGAATGTCCCTGTACTTACTGTAAGTCGCTCTGGATAAGAGTGTCTGCTAAATGACTAAATGTAAACCTTGGTGTAACCTAACTAACCCTATCCAACCTTTGGTCTCATCTTGGTTTAACCCTAACCAACCCCATGTAACCCTCTTCAGTGCTGCCTCCTTGACAGGTATGCCAGGTTTGTTCAGACACAGAACACAGCTGTGTTTGTTCTTCTCTCTGCTTCCTTGTTGCCATCACGACCAGCAGGCTGCCATGACCCTAACAGCTCTTTGTTTCGGCACTGGCCAAAACCAACCGTTACCAAGCCCGTGCTCCAACATCAGTAAGTACCAGTTCCATTCAACCTTCCTTTCCTCCTTCTCTCCTCATACCCATCTGTGGTGACCGCAGGGTTTCCCGCAGCACTTTTCAGTTAAGGCGGCCGCCTAAGCAACACACGCCTGCCGCCTTAACTACGTCGTCCAAAATAAATAACAAAATCTTTAAGTTTATTTTGTTTTAATAGCGATTATCTGCCGTGTTACTCTGTCCTATTTTCTCCCTTCCATTCCAAAATGCCAGTATCCCTTCTCTGCAGAACGCATTAGTCTATCGCACAAACTAGCCCCCCCCCCCGGTCTGACGGCAAACCACACCCTACTACCTTAACTAACAAATTTTCTGCGGGAAACCCTGGACTGCATCTATAAAACAAGAGCAATGTGTGTGTGTGTGTGCAGCCTTGGGTCTTCGTGGGGAGTAAATTGTCTAATCGGAGTGGGTGGATTTAACATTTTGAAAGTTCACCTCAACCTCTTATCTGGTTGGTTTCCTGTGTAAATAAATGGTTAGCCAATGTCAATCTCGCAGGCTTGAACATAGTCAGTTACTCCAGGAAGTAGACTGAAATTCATTTGAAATATTGTCTGTTTAGCTTTTGTCAACCATATGCTTTACATTTTACAGTTAAGTTTTGAAATATGTGTCATGTGACATGTGCCATCCTTTCTCCCTGAAACTGAGGTGTGAAAAGGTCTGTCATCAACCACTGATCAATTAACAAAAAATAAAGATTACAACTAATGATTTGTATTTGTATACTGTTTTTTTTAATGTTCTGAATATAATAAACAATGTTTGATCTATACCCTGCTATATTGGCTCATGAGAACATGACCCTTGGTGATGTGTGTCAGACACCTGCACCTTACAGATCTGTAATAAAAACTTATTTTGCCTTGAATTTGTTTTCGGCAACTGACTTCATTGACTTGGTACTTTCACAGAAATATGGTAGACAAGAGACTTCTTCAGGTGACATCACTAAGGCAATGATTCCAGTCCTTTATTTCACTCCCCCCCCCCCCTCTCTGTGTTTTTCCTTATCCCCCTGTCTCCCTGCCTCCCACACAGCTCTCTCCCATGGGGTCTCTTTATTCACTCTTTCATTACAGAAAGCCATTTCAATCTGGCTTTGAGAGGCTAGCAGGAAAGGAAGAGAGGAGAGAGAGGAGGGGAAGGATGATGAACAGACAGAGGGAAGAGTTAGAGTCTGTCTTTCTTCTCTAACTCACTCTCTGTTATTGCGTAACAGCAGAGCAGTTATGTTGTGCGGATGCCATCTTGGCTTTGCTGTGACTCTGATTCTGCTCCAATCAGCAGCCATGTGACTTTCTGCATGAGGCAGCCCCATCACCGCTGCTGCTACTGCACACTGCACTATGGAGGGATGGGGGGGGGGGTGCGGGGGTGGCAGAGAAAAGGAGGGGGATAGAAGGAGAGGGAGGAAGGAAGTGGGGTAGGCAGGAGCTGCAAGAGAAAGCCGTTGGATAGAGAATTTGTGTGTGTGTGTGTGTGTAAGAGAGAGAGAGACAGAAAGAGAGAGAGTGGCAGAAAGAGGGGGAGGAAAAGAGTGAGAAGCAAAGGGAGGGCTTCACTGAGTGTGTGTGGGAGGGAGGGAGTTAGGTGCTTGACTTTAACTTGGAGGCAATACTTTAGTCTCCATAACCAATGAACTGTGTACGGGAGGATCTTTTTCAATCTGACACAAACCCAAGACCAACAGAGACTTGCAGACGCACATGCAGACACACAAACGCATGCACGCACACACAGACACATGCAAACACAAACAAATGCACACACACACAAATACACACGTAAACACACAAAGAGAAGGATTCCTCTGTCCCACATCATACAGGAATGTAAACAAACCTGCCCCAATTTACATCAGCTCAGTATGTGTGTTTGTTCTTTATGACTCATCTCGCTCCTTCTTTCATTCTCTTCTATTTTTCTTCCCCTCTCTCACATTCTTCTCCTTCTCTAAAATAACGTTGTTGGAAATTTCCATGACTGAGCTTAAGCATGCATCCTTGTAAACGGCAGGGTTTGATACAAACTCGTACCAAACTCTTGCTGGTTGGTGTGTTTGAAGCAGCTGGAGAGTTACTCACAGTGTTCATTCTGAGAGAAGCATCACGCACACATACTGTTACACACACACACATACCGCTACAAGCACACACATCACTACACACACACAGCAATGTGCTGTGGGCTCAGTGGAGCTCCACCAGTTCAAACTTGCCCAAGCAAGTTATTCTCTGAATATATGTTAGAATACTTTACCGTATTCAACACCATGTAGCCTGGTTGTGAGTGTGTTGCAGCAGAAGAGCAAACTGTGAACCTGGTGTTAGACTTGAATGGTGCTTCCTTGTGGATTGTGCTAGAACTTTACAAGTCTGCTAAATGCCCAGTCAAACCAAGGGGGGAGAGACAGGAGAGAGACAAGGGGAAAAGGGGAGTGAAAGAATAGACAACAAGAGAAGAGAAGGAAAGAGAGGAATCCCTGCAGAAGGTAGTCACTCCTCCACTTCTCTACAGACCATCCCCCCTCTCCCTACAAATGCCTCCTTGGTGTCTGGATCTCTGTCACAGTGAAGCGTCAACACCACCACCCACAGCTCCTGTGACCTAGCCTGGACCTGGTCAGGGCGATACTGGGTTTGAAATCGAATCATCTCTCTCTGGGGCTCCAAGGACGGATGTTGTGATTAGATCTCTGTGTGACGCTGCTTCCCTCTGTGCTCTTTAGCAGAGAACGAGCTACATGACTTCAACACGTATTTTGAATCTTTCACTGTGGCTGTGTCTCTACATGTGCCTGGGACTGCTCGGGAGCCTGAAGAATCGGCCACAAACACGCAATCTCTCTCTTTCTCTCCATCACTCACCCCTCTCTCCCTCTTTCTCTCCCTCCCTCCTCTAAGTCCAAGGTCTATCATCACATATCCACATTACCAGGTACCAAACCATATTTAAACATCATATGGATGGTCTCTGACAAACATCTACTGTGTAAAACTACTGAATGTCTATGTACTGTAACTGCATGAGAGTTGACTTTCCATGCTAAGAAACCACCTTGCCTTGTTGAACTCATAAAAGACCCATCATGAGGTGTGAGTGACTGCGCTGATGTGGAGGATGAAGCAGGAGGAATGAGAGAGACTAGCTAACCAGCAGACTCAGAGCAGTGAGGTAGCAGGAGAGAGACTAGCTAACCAGCAGACTCAGAGCAGTGAGGTAGCAGGAGAGAGACTAGCTAACCAGCAGAGTCAGAGCAGTGAGGTAGCAGGAGAGAGACTAGCTAACCAGCAGACTCAGAGCAGTGAGGTAGCAGGAGAGAGACTAGCTAACCAGCAGACTCAGAGCAGTGAGGTAGCAGGAGAGAGACTAGCTAACCAGCAGACTCAGAGCAGTGAGGTAGCAGGAGAGAGACTAGCTAACCAGCAGACTCAGAGCAGTGAGGTAGCAGGAGAGAGACTAGCTAACCAGCAGACTCAGAGCAGTGAGGTAGCAGGAGAGAGACTAGCTAACCAGCAGACTCAGAGCAGTGAGGTAGCAGGAGAGAGACTAGCTAACCAGCAGAGTCAGAGCAGTGAGGTAGCAGGAGAGAGACTAGCTAACCAGCAGAGTCAGAGCAGTGAGGTAGCAGGAGAGAGACTAGCTAACCAGCAGACTCAGAGCAGTGAGGTAGCAGGAGAGAGACTAGCTAACCAGCAGAGTCAGAGCAGTGAGGTAGCAGGAGAGAGACTAGCTAACCAGCAGAGTCAGAGCAGTGAGGTAGCAGGAGAGAGACTAGCTAACCAGCAGAGTCAGTCACTAGGACCCTTAGCATGACGCCTGGAGCCTGGACGTGTTCTGTTCCCTGGCAAGCAACTCCATTCCTCTCTGTCTTTGTCATCTTTTTCGGTCATTCTCTCTTTCTCTCGCTCTCTCTCTCGCCCTCTCTCATCTCTCACTGACAGATTCAGACAGGTCACTCAGGCACAAAACACAAGCACACACAAATACACTTGGGCAATGCTGTACCCAGCCCCTGTAAACACCTCTACACAAGTCACCTTGTTGACAACAAGGTTTTGAGAGACAAAAAGAAAGTGAAAGAGTAAGAACCAGTGAACAGACTGAGATGAAGAGAGGGAAAGAGAGGGAGAGGGGCTACTCACCAGGGCAAGCACAGCCTCCAACAGACATCTTCTCACATGTTGGGTTCTGCTCTGCACGAAACAGCTGCCTTCACTCGACACAGCACTCACTGTAGCTTCAACACGGCACTACCCACGGAGAGAGGGAGACAAGAGGGAGGAGAGTAAGAGGGAGGGGTAAACCAGGGAATAGAAAACAGAACGAGAGCACTCTCACTCTGCCTCTCTGAAGCAGGAAACAGGAACTACTGCTTCATTAACATGCAAATTGTGACACTGGTGGGAGGAGAGAAGAAGAGAAGGGGAGAGAGAAGAGGGGAGCGAGGGAAGAGGGGAGGGAAAGAGTTGGGGTAAAAGATGGGAGGCGGGAGACAATTAGAGCGAAGAGAGAGAGATGAAAGAAAAAAAAGATAGAGACGGAGATGTGTGTGACCACTGAGACGTGTGTGTGTGTGTGTATATGTTGCAGAGACTCAGCATCTATTTTTGCCCGCTGCTAAGGGAGATAAACACACTCAGTAGGAGCCCAGAGGCAGAGGGTCATTACTGCACATAAACACACACAGACACATGCACAGAGACGCACACACACACACACTTTGCTTCTTGCATGACTGATCTCTCCCCTCCTCCTGCCTTCATCTCAGTCATCCATCTCTTTTTCTGTCTCTCTCCCTCCATCTCACCCCCTCTGTTGCCAGGAGAAGAGAACAAGGGTGTTAATCACTACAGACAGTATCGATTAAAAATGCAAAGCCCACCTGGAGCGCGCAGGGACACGAGAACACACATTCTCTTTCTCTCTTGCACTTACACACGCGCACACACACTCACAGGGTCACCGTAGAAGCGGCATGTAAACAGAATTACTTTACTGCAGCCTGTCAGTCAGCCCTGCTCATTCTCTCTCTAAATGTATTTCTCTTGCTCTCTCTCTCTTTACCTCTGTCTTTTATTTCTTGCTCTGTTTTCATCGCTTTGCCCTCTTTTCACCTTCACCTTTTTACACCCCACTACACAAGCACACACATACTCCCGTACACTAGTACACACACACAACTACGTTGTACTCACACAACTACTCACTCACACACAAACAACTTAATTCACAGATTCTCATGCACACACACACACAAGTTCATACACACACCACTAAGGTATACTAATGCACACATACATGCCATTACACTCACTGTCACACGGTTATGTACACACACAACTATACACACACACGCACAACTTTACACACACCTGCACATGTCCACACACACACACACACACAGTCCTCAGCACTATGAGAGGTCCGTCCTGGTTTACTGAGTGACTCTGGAGTGGAGCTCTGGAACGAAGCAAAAATCCTCTTGATCTCTCCCAAACACACACGCACGCATGCACACAGTCACCCAGTGGGTCTCAATGCCAGATCCTTGTTATTGCTTCATACAGGATCCCCCCCAGTAAGACTCAACAGGAAGCCCTCAGTGAGGTGTGACAGCTGCGGTCCCCACACGCCAGTGCAGGGACAGACGCTGTTCAGGCGAGTGTCGTACATGCTGTCAGACAACAGACTGATGGCTTAGCAGCTAGGAAACCCATTAGGTCTGTCATATCTCTCTCTCTCTGAGTTCTTTATGCCACCCTCTATGTATTTCTTTCTCTACATGCTGTATTTACTATCTCTCTATTGTATTATTTTTCTATGATTCCATCTCTACGAGTCTTTCTCTATCATGTTCTCTCTATCATGTTCCCTCTATCATTCTCTCTCTCTTCATTGTCTGTCACTCTGTGTTCGTTTTATCTGTTCCCTTATTGTGACTCCTACACACCTTGTCTTCTGATGCATATCGAGGATCTCTGGCTTTTTAAAATGGCGAACTGTGAACAAAGGCAGACATGAGTAGAAAGCCACAGAGTGTGTTGCATGTGTAGTGTGTCTGTGCCTGTTTATATGAGTGTGTGTGTATTTGTGTGTAGGAGTGAGTGTTTGCGTGTGATTTAGGAAATGGCTTGCTTTTTCCAGTGCCAGATATTGGGCTTTGAAGCTGTGAGCCTAAGGGAATGTGCTTCTCTACTGACTACACAATCAACCTCTCTCTGCCCACAGTCTCTCAGTCTCTTTCTCTTTCCCTCTGTCTCTCTCTCCCTTTCCCGCTCTCCTCTCTGCTTCTTTCTCTCTCTTAGCTTCTCACCCCCACCCCCTAACCCTCACTCTCTCTCCCACTCTCTCTCTGTCTCTCTCTCTCTCTCTCTCTCTCTCTCTCTCTCTCTCTCTCTCTCTCTCTCTCTCTCTCTCTGACTCTCTCACTCTCTGTCTCTGACTCTCTCGCCCTCACTCTCGGTCTTTGTCATCTTCAATCTTTCTCTCCCTCCCTCTTTCTCTCCAACAGGAACATACACAGTCAGATCTTGAGTCAGACGCCTCAGTGAAAATAAAGATGGTCTCCCTCCGTGTCTCTCCTGGTCTGAGTGAGACACGCTGTAATAGTTGGACAGAAAAGCATTCCAAGTGCACACATACACAGACACACACACATGCATTGGCAGAAGCACAAACCAATGCTGACATATGGCTGAGAATGTTTCACCTCGATAATACAGAAAAATTACTGACAAATCAACCCCTTTCCCCCAAACACACACTCCTCTGACAAGGGTTGCATATCACCTCTGAAAACACATCATCAACAAAACACAGACACCACTGCCTGGACCTTTTCTTGTCCAGACATACGTAAACAACAACAGCATGGTCACCTTGTGGTGTAGTCTGAGAAGCACTGGTAGATCCACCTCAAAAGCTCTACTTACCTGTCTCACCCTGGCTTTTGTCTTTATGGATCCTCTACACATCACACGCACACGCACACCCAAACAAACAGACGCACATAAACAATCGGGGGGACACAGGCGCACGCACGCACAAAAACACACCCCGCGCACACACACACACATCAAAAATGCACTCCAAATCCCTCTGTGCTTACCTCCTTTCTGTTTCTGTCCACACAGCCTCTAAGACCCCCGAGGTCGTCCACACAGCCCAGCAGGATCGACCACGGACAACACACTGGACACCTGGAGAGAGAGGTGAAGAGAGGGATGAAGAGAAACGAACACAGTGGACGGAGTGGCGTGCAGAGTGAGAAGGAAAAGAGGAGGACGTGGAGGGGGCAGCTCTCCCAGATCTAGGGGTATAAATATGACGCAGAGGCAGCAGTCTGAACCACTACTCTCCTCTCTCCCTCTCCTCCTCTCTCCCTCTCTTCAGCCCCATCCCTCTGTGCCCACAGAGAGAGGGGGCACTGTATCCATGGCAACGCCAGAACAGCAGTAGGTAGCTGTTAGAGAGCTTGCTGGGGCACAGCAGCGTCTCTCCTTATGCACACACACACACGCACGCACACACACACACACACACAAACACACACACACACACTGCCAATCAGTCTCTAGCTCCCACGGACATGCCTCAGGCTGCTGTTGCCAGGAGAACATAGCAACAAGGCATTAGACAGCACTGCAGCAAACACAGACAGGTCAAAATAAGCAAATAGACAGGAGGTATTTGTGGTGGATGCGTAGGTATTTTAATAAACAAGTACTGACTTAAAGACAGATGTGTGTTTGTATATGTGTCTGTGTCATCTTGCTTTCTGCCTTTGATACAAGCATGTAAAATGTTCTCTGCTGGCAGCAGTGGTCCTTCTAATGAGCAGAGACACAACCACAAGGTGACCCAATTCAGTCTCTCTCTTTTTCTCTCCCTCCATCACTGCAGTTTTTCCTCCTACTCACCATATCGGATCATATCCTAACGATTTCTTGATTAACACAGTTTAGTGCTAAGGTTTATGCAGAAGTGTCTGATTTTTTATTCTTCTCTAGCATTTTAGTAATAGATAATAATATAACATTTTGCTAAAGAAACACCCATGGCCAGGTCTGGAACTTTTTATTCTATGTTTGCCAAATCTTAAACTGCTCGTCCTGTCATTCCATCCGCATCCACCTTCTATAACAATTTGAGACAATTCCCAATGTATTTAGACAATTGATCAACTTCAGAGAGCATCTGCTCTGCTTGAATATAGTAGACGTTTCGTCATACCTGCGTACGGCAACGTTCTAGTTCCCACCACTACGCCCCACCCCAACCTGGTCAGGCCCGATCGGGCGGGGCTGAACTCCGACCCTGTGTGCATCACTTTGCCGGGAATGCAAGCACCACGTGTGTCCACGCCGGTCTGTTCCTCCTGTGAACGATTCACAGTTTCACCGAGCTGCAGGATAGTTGTAAGATGGCGGCGCGGTGGGGAGCAGGCGAGGAGATTATAAGTGCCTGCAATATGGAATTTTTCTCTACAAATACACTAGACGAGGTAAAATACATCTATTTGAATTCTCAATATGTTACTTTTTAAAAAGAGCGTCATGTAAATGTGCACCCTGTGCGTGGTCCTGTCCATGTGTTTTACATGCTTGCTAGGATGGGACTCGAAAAGTGACACGTGGATACATCCATGCAGTTCTGAATCTGGTAGGACTTTTAACAGACTGCAAGAGTGTAGTTTGAACCTTATAAACTGCAGTATTTTAAACGTACTACTGAGTCCTTGACGTTAAGTTTTTGGTGAATTATGTACAGCAGCACCTGGATAGCTATCACCTAACTGTGTTCAACGTGTTAGCAGCCTAGCTGATGCGCTACCAATGCACCAAACATCAAGTTAGCTAGCCAATTAATAAATAAATGGCAACTTTTGAGTGATGTGCCCAGCTTGTATGAAACATTAGGAATGCTTTCTTGCATTCTCCATTCGCTGTCAAGAATACGTTGTTCCAGGACAGGCAAATTGTTTACCAATATCAATTCCGTAATGCTTTTCAAATTTGCCGTCCACTATCGTTATGTTTGAATTTTGTCCGGTGTGTGCGGTAAATGACAACTACCCAGTCATATTACTGCCACCGTGTAATATGCCGATGATTATAGTTCAGTTTTTTTGTATAATCTATTCTTAATTTATTCATCTTAATTTCATGCCGGTGTGATGGACTTCTTTGGGGCCTTTGACTATCCGACTGATTCACTCACACGTGGTCGTGAAGTATGACGCATTCAGGATGCAACTTATTCCATGAAATATGAAACATTAACAACTAAATACACATGGCTATGTTTTAGTCCAATAATATCTTTTTGTGCCAATTGGACAACTATCCGGAGCAATGTCAACAATTTAGAGTATTGAATCTTGACAGCTTTCAACAGCACAGAAGCTTGTTTGATTGCGTTTGTGTTGTGTGTGGCTGTTATCAAAGTAAAATACAGAAATGTTGGTTACATTGTCATTTCAATTGTTGAATACAAAATCAGTCATACACGTGCTATTTAGATGGTGAATCACATGTTGGTTTGTGGTTTGAAACAGCTGACGAGCGCATAATCCTTATCATGAATGTTGTCAAATGTGAAACTTCTGCATACTGTGAATCTGCTAAATACCCACCATGTTGAGTACAAAGAAAAGTAGTATTATGTTCAGCGTCTTTCTCTGGTGTCCACGAGGTACTTTGGGACTTCCTGCCATGTCCCACGAGCTGCGTTTGTTGTAGTGCAGCACGTGGGCTCGGGATTTCCTATGGGCGAGGACGAGGCGCATTGGGTGCGGAATAAAAATGTCCGCGCAGGGTCCGGTTCAAATGCGCTTTGACGACACGTGGTTTACTGGGATTTTAAGAGCGTATTTGTACGCTCATGAGCAGTATTATAAACATGAATATACATTTTAAGAATATGACCAATCTGTCTTTATCTTCATAGTCAAATTCAAAATAAAAGTACATCTCAAACAGCCGTTTATCAATGTCCCACTTGTCCATGGGGTAAAATAATGACCTCAAGATTAATGTAGGTGTATATTAAAATCATTGTATTAAATTACAAATATTAAGGAAACGTAATCAATGTAGTGCACACCTTATTTTACTTTATTGGTCGTCTGCAGCCAGATTTCGCAGTTCATTAGCTAGCTGCTTTGCTGTTTATTTCAGGCTATTTCACCCCAGGCTTTTGTGCTGAGATTGAGGCCATTAAACATGATTAAACGCATACTGTGCCTCCATTCACTAGACTTCTAATTAAAGAGACCGTTGGTTCCTCCAGGCACCCTGTATCATTTGTTTTGATTAAATGTGGTGTGAGCCAGTAAAAGTTCAGTCTGCTGGAATCATGTGGGATGGTTTGGTCTGGGATAAGGGGCCAGGCGTGATCATGTGATGCTGTTGTTAGACCGTGGGGAACACAACCTGTTGCACACTCTCAACTGGAATTGGGAATTGGCTTGAAGCCCTTAGGGGTACCTTCTCAACAATCTTTCCAGTAGATGAAACGTACTGGAACTGGCTCTGACAACCCTTTTAGTTATGTATGGCGTCAGTTTGTCAAAAGTCAAGAGCGCGTTGATTATTTCACACTCGCAGATAAACTTTTCACTCGCAAAATGTAAGTACTCACGCATAGAGTTGTACAGGTAGCTGCGAGCGAGCGCCTGACAAGGGCTTATTGGTTAACTGCTCGAGCAGCGACATTTTGCTTGCGTGAGTCTAGGTGCCTTTTGATAATTTGGGGGCGGACACTTATGGAGGCACTGACCCTCTTATGATTGGTAGCTTTCAACGTGATCACCACCTCAGGGACACCCTTGTACCTTGATGGACAGCTTACGTTACACGAAGCACTGAGTGATACTACACTACATAAACGTCTGTTGGCTAATGTTAACTACGTACATATTACAACCCAATTTCTGAGTAAATTATTGGCTTGTTGGATGAGACCCCCCTTAATCAACCAATATCACTTAGGCCTACATTGAAAAGTTGAAAAATTCATATCTGCGCGTTATGGCATTCTACTGTTACCTTTCCAACAGCAGTAGTCCATCAGTGTTGCTCCCTTCCACACCAGGATGCGAGCTCGGGTTCTCTGGCACTATGATCGCAACAACACCCTTTGTAAATACTGCGTGTAAACCAGCTACAAAAGCTAGCTCTTCGAAGGCGCAGTTGGGCGCTATTTATCCTGATTAGGAAGTTAAACCAATTCAACTCGGTTACACCTATGTGAACTGTTATGACAGATGGTTCATTTGCATCACAATTGACTTCTCAAGAGGATGGGTCAGTTTTTGCCAGCTCCACAGGTCCCATTTCATATGAAATCCTCATTAACCTGACTAGTGAAAACAACCCATGCCGAATTTAGACTAGGCCTCAACCTTTAAGTTGTTCTCTGACCCCTGTTCTACCACCCCTCCCCACACACTCCCTCTCCTACCTCCCCATCTCTCCCATCTATTTCCACTTTGTCCTTCTCTCCCCCTCCATCCTTCCCTCTCTGCCCCTGCAGGAGGTGGATGCACCCAGGGACAGCATGGGGGATCTGGGGCTGGATGCAGCAGAGGCCCTGGGCACCCTCCAGGGGTGCCTGGACCCCTCCATCCTCTCCCTCTTTGAGGACATTCCCACAGGGGAGGTGAGGCTCGCTGATGCACCTCAGCAGAGCTGGATGACAAATAGATACAAAAATATTTGTAAAAAGATGTACAAATATTCAACAAATCTATATAGTGTGCAAAAACACATGCATACATGTACATACAAACACACACCCCTGATGTTGATAGATACAAAATAAAAATATTTTCAGTCCGCCTTCAGCCTTTTAATAACAACCTGTTAGCAACTCCTTTACTGAGAGGAATCCTATTAAGCCTCACCACAGCCAACGTTCCCCCTCTCCTCCTGCTGTAACCTGAGGCTGCCAGACAGGGAGGGGATATGTTGTTAACGCTGTGTGTGTGTGTGTCCAGGGTAAATGCCTGGATGAGGAGAGCGAGGCGACCCTGCTGACTGCTCTGACAGAGATTCTGGACAACGTGGATGATGACAACCTGTCTCCGTTTGACACCCTGCCTGACTCAGACTTGCTCTCTGCTCAGAAGGGCCGGGAACACTCTCCGGTCAGTCTCCCTACAGTTGCTACACACACACACTAGGAACTCACACCCCACGCACTCACACACACGCGTTCACTCAGAGGAAGTCACTCACAGACTTCCACGAGGAGATGTTATTGTCTTGTCGAGTATGTTATTGTTGCTTTGATTTACGTCTACCAAACATGTCAGTGTTTCCCCTACCATTATATCGGGGGGCGCCCCGCCCCCCCAACGCCCCCCCCCCCCCCCCCCCCCTGGAAGGTCAAGTAAAAAAAAAATATATATAATAGCGCCAGATCACAAAATAAGTAATTTAAGGTTACCTTTCCTATAAAACTGGTCTATAGCTTACTCCTTTTATTAAACAAACTAAATGGCCTTATGTTATTTCTTATTTACAAAACGGCATGTCATTTCTGTGTCGTCGTCCCCCAAAGCTGTAAACCTAGGGGAAACACTGTATGTACCATGTTTTGCTTTATGGTCCAGTTTCCCAGACATGGATTAAGTTTAACCACCTTGTAAGAAAGATAAATTCAATGAAAATCTCCCTTGAAAAAGCTTTTAGGCTACGACCAGGCTTAATCCATGTCTGGGAAACTGGGCCTGGAAGTGTTGTCCTGTCTTTGATAGTGATTGTTTGTAATGTTGTTGTTGTTTTGCTCCCTGTAGCTGAGGAGACTGCTGTGTCTGTCTCGCTCACCTCCAGAGAAGAGCTCTTTCTGCAGCAGCAGACAGTTCTCCACTGGGAAGGTATTGAGAGCCCTGTGCTGTCTTACTGGCTTCACTTGTAATTATTAAGTTTCTAGATAAACGTAGACACGGTGTGGAGGAATGAAAGCAATCCTGTGGTTGTCCCGTGTCTGTGGGTCTAATCTCAGATCGTCGATTCTGGTGACAGTCTTACCAGAAGTCCTCTGTCTGTTCCCCTCAGAGCCTGCCTAGGAGCCTGCCTGGCTCGCTCCAGCGGAGCGATGGAGAGGAGGAGGAGGACGGGGAAGCTGGCTCCCTCACCCTCAGCCCAGCCAGTCAGCCGTCCTCCCCAGGAGAGGAGCAGCTAAGCTGGGCAGGACTTAGCCTCCCTTTCCCCATAGCCCTGGAGGAAGAGGACGGTTTGTCCCTGAGCCTGGGGGACCTGGTCAGACACATGCACCCCTACTGCATGACTCTGTGTGTGGAGGAGGGCAAGGAGCAGTTGCTCCCAGAGGGAGGCATCCTTCTGGAAGTGGTGGACCAGGGGGAACATGGAGAACCCATCCTGGCCATCCCAGACCTGTGTCTCCCCATCTCCCTGGCCCAGATCCACGGTTCCTCAGAAGCTGAGCTGAGGGTTCCGGAAGAGGCAGCCATCTTGGAGAGGCCAGAGCTTGACCACGTCATAACCGACGAGGCCGCTGTTGAGACGGCGAGTCCCTTGACCCTGAAGTCAGAGGTCAGGGGCGAGAAGGTCGTCACTAGGAGACCCAAGGAGGAGACGGCGGAGAAAAGCCCGTCTCGAAGGAAAAAGAAACGTAAAGAGAAGGAGGCGAAGGTGGGCCTGTCTGAGAAGGCGGTTGCGCCCGTGGGAGGACGTGTCCTCCGCAGCACCTCTGCCCGCCGAGCAGCCCACGACTTGCCCAAACCTGCTGAGGAGAGAAGCAAACCAGAGAAGAAGAAGAAAAAAAGTGTCTCTTCTCCAGCTGTTGTCTCAGCCCCTAGATCCGACCAGGCTAAACCACGTTTAGCAGTCAGCACCTCAACATTACCCTCTCCCCCCAGCCTTAAGGTCGCCATGCCTCCGGTGTCCAAACCTGACAGGTTGCCCATGGCAACAACCCCTGAGAAGCTGCCCCAGCCCGTTCGTCTGCCCCCAGCTGCCCTGGCAGCACCCCTCCCCAAGTCCCACTCAATTGATGCCTTATCAATGACTGCTGCCTCACTGAAGGAGCCCCTACCCCCCGCTGGCCCCCGGGCACCTCGGGACCCCACCACCCCCTCACCCAGCGAAGACCCCCCCACCACAAACCCCGAGGCAGAGCCAAAGCCCAAGCCTCTCAGCCTCCAGCAGTACCGGCTGCTCCGCCAGCAGAAGAGGCCGGTGCAGAGGCTCGAGGACCACAGCACCAGGTGGCCCAGCCTCCCCGAAGCCCCCAAAGAGCTGTGTCCCATCCCCTGTCTCCCTAGCCCTGACCCCCGGGACCCCCGCCGCCCCCTCCTCCCCCAGCCTGGGAAGAATGAAGAGGTGGAGGTGAAGCCTGCTTGGCAGCCCATGGGTCCTTGTGCCCCACCCACCCCCGAGGCCTTGCTGGCCCCCCCTGCCTACATGGTGGCCTCCTCTAAGGCTAGCTCCGCTACCTCCACTCTGGTGAAGCATGGGTCCTCCCCACCCACGCAAGCTGTGCCAAACTCAGCCCCCCCCTCCCAGCCTCGTACAGCTCCTGCCTCGGCCCCCAGTCCCATCAAGGCTCCACAGGCGACCCCAGCCACTCCGGCCCTGCCCAGCTCACCCAACGCCAAGCCTTTGGCCCGTGTGCAGACCCATAGTCCTACGAACAACAAGCCTGCGACGCTACAGAATACCACCTGGTCAAAAACGGAAACCTTGAAGGCCCCCGCTGTCCAGCCTGCTGCCCAAACTCACCCTAGGGGTGGGACCCATTCTCAGCCTGGGGCCTCGGCCCCTGTGGTCCCCAGCGCTGCCCCATTCAAAACCACTACAGCCCCCCCCACCCCTACCGCTGCTTTGTCTTCACACACCCCTCTCAGCACCACTGCTGCGATACTGCCTTCCTGCAAGCCTTCTGCCACCCCAGCCTTGGCCCCCAGGCCCCTGGCCCGGGCGACCTGCCCCCTGGCCCACTCTCCTGGCTGTATGCCTATGAAGCCTGGGGCTCCATTTAAGGCCACCCCAGCCCAGCAGGCTCCTCCTAAGGCCAAGGGCCCCACTCAGGAGCTGATCGAGGCCTTTACCACTGAGATTGGTGAGCAGAGCAGAGGTTGAGGGTCTGAAGAAATCTTGTTGATTGTTGGTTTAAAGTAGTATTAGTCCAGCCTCTGCATGATGGTGATGGTTTGGGTTGCAGGCATTGAAGCGATGGATCTGACCAGTCTGTTGGAGCAGTTTGAGGAGACCCAAGGTGAGCTCTTAACACACACACACACACACACACACACCACACACACACACACACACACACACTGAACACAATATTATACACACACAGGTCTCCAGATCAGTCAATTCACCTCAGCCATAAAACAACTTAGCAGCCTTAACGTAGAAAAAGCATTTGGTTGCTTGGTTCCCCTCATTGCTGGCTCTCCAGAAGGCTTCCAGGCATGGCTGTTGTATCCATGGTGGTGGTACTGAGGGCTTGTCCGGGGGGCCACCGTGTCTGTTGCCAGCTACATTTGGAGTCGGAGGATCGGGTGGGTGGGGGTCATGTTGTAAGGCTATAGATACACATGGATAGGCGTGCCCATGTAAAGGGTACAAATCAAAAACAAATTAACTTGTATTCAAGCCCAGGGAATTGGCCTCTGCCAAAATATATATTTTCCTCCCTCAGAATACACATTTTCAGTAGCTGTTTACAGACATTGTGGGAGAGTTAGGGGGTCACTAGAACCCTCCTTTTGTACCCATCTTGACGGCGTGGTCACATTAAGCCACACATCCATGTGTGCATCTCTGGATAAGAAGAGCCTCTTGGTGCTCTGCTTCTGGGCTGTATGCTCTGGTCATGCAGAGCTGCGACTGGAGGTGGTGGACTTCTATCAAAAGACAGCTAGGGCTCGTCAGTTGCTCCCCTAGACATGTCTGCTGGCCAGCAGCTTCAGCCAGCGGCCAGGCACAGAGCGAAGGTTGTGCTTATCTTCCTCTGACCGAAGGGCCCAGATAGGTTTTTATCTTTTCAAAAGGTGTGATTGAACACTTGTCTTAACTATCTTGTCCTGATGCCGAGTTGAATGTTCAAAAGTCACAGGTTGGAATGCGGGGGACTCTTCTAGAAGGAGGGTTTTAGAATCCTTGCTTGCTTCCCCTCTAGAGCGGGTCTCTGTTCTGTCAAGTTAAGGATTGGTGTAAGCTTGGGGTTCCTCAGATCAGTGATTCTCAGAGAATACAGGGCCTTGTTCACCAGGGTCAGAGACTAGTGTGTGTATGTGTGTGGCCCTTTAAGTGTCAGGTCAGCTGCTTTGTACCCATGTGGCTTAGCAGCTGGAATTTTGCCCTGTCCGCAAATCAATTTAACTCTCACTCTGCTGACTAGTACAGGCCCCAACAAAGCAGGCACCCAGACCTGTGTGTGTGTGTGTGAGACAGAGTTGACTGCGTGTGTGTGTCCCTGACATCCAATAGGGCTTTGTGTTGGCCAGCCTTAATGGCTGGGCCATGTTTACACCTCTGCTTTTAGTGAACTGCAATACTAATGAAGTATAGGCGTGTTGAAACGTTCCTCCAATTCACAAAGTAATTCTCTACTCTCTATTCTTGTATGAAATGTTCTATATAAATAAAGTCCTTACTTACTTACTTACTACTACTAATGAAATGTCCCTGATGGGGCATAATTTCCCCCATCTGTGTGTGATGGAGGATCTGTCCTTAACCCTGTAAGACCCAAATATAGAAACAATGTCCAAAACATTTTTGGGATAAGTCAGATGATGTTGTAGGAGTCCTCTGATGCAGCTAATGAAGGATTAATTAACTTTTTAGGGAAACGTAATATTGCAACGTTGGGCCTAGTTGAACGTCAGCATTTGCTCTCAACCTGTCAGAACAAATACACAAAACAACTAATGGTTAATTTGGAGTGTGGATTGCTTACATAGCACTATAACAGTACATTTCATTAATAATAATCACCCGACAGTCATATTTTGATGAATCAGAATTTATTAAAAAAATATATAAACTGGATAAATATGATTCAAAACAGAATGAAAACTTCAAAGACCACGGGGTCTATTGTTCACTAGCAATAGTAGTCCCAAAAGCAGTTCCTTTCCTCTGAAAAGCGGAGACGGAGATTGCACTTTCTGTAGAGCGTGTTAGAATATCCTTTTATGCAGTGTCCTCTCGTTGTCTTCACTGGAAATGTGCGACCATGTCCCTGCGCACATCCGTTGGTGGTTCACATGCCCTCTTGGCTGGGAGCCCATTTGGTGGACCCCCATTACCTTAGGATGGTCTCTTCTGAGCAGTCACAGGTCTCTGAGGTGTCACAGTTATCGACGTCAAAGGGCTCCCACTGACTGAAGATGGCCGCCCTCTCCTTGGTGTGTTGACAGCTGTGTTTGTGATGAGGATGAGAAAGGAAGCTAGTTGCGCCTGAAACAGTCTCCTGTTCAACATCTTTTTCTTGGAAATATTGAGAGCCTTGCAGTCCCGTTTGTAGAGGAGACAGGCGTTGATCACAGCAATGATAATAGTGTGCCAGAAGATGTAACTGTATCAGCGGCGCAATTTCATGAGGAACTTGTATTTGGCTGCAAATGAGTCCAGCAAATCCACACCGCCCATGTATTTGTTGTATGCACCCACAATATGAGGTCTCTCAACTTCAATGTAAGATTTGGTGGCTTTGTTCCAGCGTTGAATCTTTTGCACAGGATCCATACCAATGGATACCATCCAATACCAGCAAAGGATGACAAGTGTGACTGCCCTGTTGTCATATCACTTGACAGCACATATGTTGTGGTTTGGTTGGCTTGTGTTGGTTTGCTCGATGTCTTTACCACCATCATCATCATCATCAGTTGGACAATCAGTGGGTCTCTGATTCTCTTTTTCCACTTCCTCAACATTTTCAACCACCTCATCACTCGAATCACTGGTGTCTGATTCCATGTCAACATCACTCTCTCCATTTTGGATAGCGTCAATGACATCATGCACACTGAAGTAAACTCCTTGCTGGTGTCATTCTGAAATGGAAATAATAGAGTATGTTCAAGTTCAACTAATTCCAATGCAAATGAATCCTATTCATGCAATACATTCCACTGAAGGCACGCACTATTGTCTGGCTAGCCTAATGTGCTCTCTACTTAACATTCTAAAAGGAAGATGCAACCTGCACATGCTATTTTAGCTACCATTTTGACCCAACGTTGTAAAATTACAACAAAGACAAAACAAGCTGAAAATCAAATGTGATGCATGAATTCCACAATAACTTAGTATTTACATAAACTACATATTCTAACAATCACCCCCAAAAATATTTCATGGAATTTACTTACTTCAATGTTGATGTATCCAGTCAAATGAAACAAGAAGATTCGCTTCCAGGAAAGTTTGCTGGTGGAGGGAGTTCATGGCCTTATGGCCAGATCTATATACACATTTAGTATCCAATGGCATTGCAAGGCAATACAATAAGACCAAATGGCCATGTAAATGCAAATGTTATTGTTGGAGAGCTAAAGGTGACGTTGTAATATTACAACAAGGGGTCTTACAGGGTTAAGAAGCAAAGCCAGGCGTATCCTGACCTCATCTGCATCCCCTCGCTCTCATCATCCCCCCCCCCCCCCCGCTGTCCCTCGTTCCTCCCTGCCCTATCCCCCACTCACCCGCTCTCTTCCATCTCTCCCCCCAGCCAAAGAGGAGCTGTGTGTTCCGGAGGTCTCTGGTAGAGCAGCCGCTGTAGGAAACTCTAGGTGAGTTACCCTACAGCCACCATGCTGCTCTGGGTGTGTGTGAGAGCGAGCCAGCTGTGTGTGTGTGTGTGTGTGTATGGTTACATCCACCAAGACCTGCCGCAAAACAAGCCATTGCAGCATGCGGGTTGGCTCTGGGCAGAAACCCAGCTCTGTCCTGCAGTGCTAGCGGCCCCGGCTCGGTGCTTTCTGGGTCACACCCAGCACGGCAGACAGGCATGGAGGCGGCGCGCTGACAGGTGTTTGTGTTGCAGGGTGCGGCCAGTTCCTGACCGGACTGCTGTGGAGCGTGTGAGAGCCGAGGACCTGGCCAGCACCGCAGGTGAGACGACAGCACAGATGGACAGGTCGGCTGTACCGTATCATGTTCTCAGAACAAACCTAACTGGGCTTTTCCTCTCTACTCCCGCCCGCTCCCTACACAGCCTTGACTCCTCCAGCCACCCCCCCTCACCTGATGTGGAAGCCCCTGGCTGCTGTGGCCCTCCTGGGGAAGAGCAGGGCCTCCGAGGGCCCCAAGCCTTCCTCCTCCAAGGCCATCCAGATTGACGCGCGGCCCCTGCCCTCCAACAAGCACCGTGGCAAGGCCCCGGCCAACTCCCCTGCCCCCTGGGTGGATCACACCCTGGCCTGCCTGGACCACGATTACTGCCTGCCCAGGGAGCCCACGAGTGGGGAGTCCATGAGCGGGGAGCAAGGCAAGCGATGGAACGTCAAACAGCAGCCCTCCATCACCATCAAGACCATCGAGCTCCACAGCCCTACCACCACCACCACCGCTATCCATCCCCCCCAGGCCCGCCCTGCCTGCTCTCCCTCACCACCCGTGGGCATGAGGACCCCCCCGCAGCCCCCCAAGAGCCAGCCCTTGGATGACAGGACTGAGCAGGCTCTGGGAAGCTCTGTGCTGGAGACCCCCGATGCGTCTCCCACCAGGCTGGAGGTGGAGGCTTCTCCCGTGGAGAGCAGCCCCAGGAAAGGGCCCTCAGGGCGGGCACACAGGGGCTACGCCGCTGCTTCCCGCTCCCCCAGCCCCAGGGAGAGGAAGAGAGGCAGGTCGCGGAGGAGAGGGAACAATCGCTCCCCCAGTCCTGCTTCCAGCGGCTCAGAGTCCAACTACTCCGAGGAGTCTAGATCACGCTCCCCCCCTAAAAAGAGGTTCGACACATTTTCTATTCTCACTATCCTTCCATCAGAAGTACACATAAACACTACAGCACCTGCATATATACTTCTGTCCACTAGGCGGCCTCTTAACACATCTACCATCTCAGACTTTGTCCTTCAGTGGCATGCTGGGATACATCTGTCTACATGTTGCTCACTCCTCCTCTGCTCAGGTACCGCCCTCGTCACTCCGAGAGCAGCTCCAGCTCCTCCTCCTGCTCCTCCTCACGCTCCTCGGCCTCCCGCTCTCCCCCCAGGACGAGGAGGCACTCCTACTCCTCCTCTCGTTCTGGCTCCTGGAGCCGCTCGCGCTCCCCGCCTTGGGGCAGGCAGAGCAGACCTCACAGGTAAAGCACCACACACCAGCGTGACGTGTACTGGCTGTTTTTGTGTCGTTAAACCATCAATTCAGTTTTTAATGGTGATATGTATTAAACAGCACAGCCATTATACCAACATAACCATCTTTGACACACAAATATAAGACAATAACACAAACCACTTGGCCATGAATCTGATGTGATCAGAATTAGCGTACGCCTAAACGGCATCTCACAAGTTCTGATCTCCATACCGCTCTATCTAGCATAACACAAAGACAATTCCATACAATTCCATCTAGCATTCTAGAGTGGAACCAGAGAATCCAGCATACCACAGTACATCCCATCTGATGGCCCTGAACTCCAAAGTTCCAAAGCTCCTTCAACACACAATGTTATAGTACACAGTTCTCAAATGTCATTGGTTACAACGACTGCTCCATTGATCAATTAAACCTCAACTCGGCTTAATTGTCCAACACCCGCATCCTGTAAGCAGCAACAGTTAGTCACAGGATGTCTTTAAGCATAAATTTCCATATCCGATGCCTTCTAGGTGGGCTGAAGGCATTCTCTATTGAGATTCTAGGTTGTATAAATGGTCATCTTATTCTCTAGATTGACTGAATTTGAAAGAAGGGTTTGGGGAAAGGTCCTGAGGTGTGAGATCTGGAATATTGTTTTACAACTGTCCGTCCCCCTCTCTTCCCCTACTCCCATGTCTCCATCTCTCTCCCTATCGGTCCCTCCAGCCCCTCTTACAGACCAGGCTACAGGCATACCTCCACAGAGAATAGCGAAGAGGTGAAGAGGAAGAAGCAGAAGGCGATTGTGAGTAACGCCATCGTCTCACATACACCCTGTAGCAGTAGTACGCCTGCACAGCCGTGTGTGTGTTTCAGGTGTCTTCATTCTTATATCGTGTCCCCCCCCTCTCACACATACACACACACACAGGAGGAACGAAGGGTCGTGTATGTGGGCCGCATCCAAGGAACCATGACCAGGAAGGAGCTGAAGGAGCGCTTCTCTCTGTATGGAGAGATAGAGGAGTGCACACTACACTTCAGAGACCACAGGTAAGATATGTCTGTACAGGTGTAGCCACATGCCACACAGCCTGTCATCCATCTCTGTAAGAGTCCAATCTGGGTTTCCTCTGAGGAAAGCAGGAAGATGGACACGTGAGCTGCTGTAGGGTAGCTGTGTGACTAGGGATGCGATTTTAGGTGGTGATCGTGACTCGTGCACTGAATTTGAACCTGTGAGGCCCCTTCAATGGCATTTCAGGCCAAGCTTCAGTGCTATAGCAACTCCAGGCTTGCTTATAACTGGGGCCTCCAGGCTACTTCTCCTGGTCGCTCTTTTAAAAGCAACTCACACGTCCTCCACATTAACGTACTACAGGGCTTCTGAACTACATCTTTCATACTGTACCATGTTTCTCTCTGGGGTCAGAAGTGCAAAATGATAGAAGTAAAGCACACATTCAAAGCGACCTGCAGTAATAAATGTTTAACCTTTCTGATTATCATGTTCTCCAAGTTCCCTCTTTTTCTAAGTTCCCTCTTTTTCTTTTGTCTCATTCCCAGTGATAACTATGGGTTTGTGACTTACTACGACACAAAGGATGCCTTCACGGCCATTGAGAATGGGGGCAAGCTACGCAAACCCAACGAGCTGCCCTTTGACCTGTGCTTCGGAGGCCGCAGGCAGTTTTGCAGAACGAGCTATGCTGACCTTGGTACATGTTTATATCCATAAAGGGATAGGACGATACTTTTCAGTTATAAGTGAATGTTACGCAACATTTAATTAATTAATCATATTACGTTCCCATTACTCTTTTATATAGTTGTATACTATATAAGGGTCTAATAGCTTGGTATGACAGTGGTGTCACGGTTCAATACAGCAACAAAGCATGCCAGGGAATAATAAAAATATATATATTTCTTTGGATTGTGGCAATATGGTTCAGAATGTAGCTGACCATCTCCTCTTCCTATCTTAAGATTGTCCATTGGCATCTAAAGTTTATTTCTACCTGTCTACTAGTTCACTAATGTCATTAGAAATATTAACCATCGCTCTCTCCGTTTGTCTAGATTCGAATCGAGAGTATGAACCTTTGCCTGTGAAGGGCAAGTGTGATGCACTAGACTTTGACACTTTACTGAAGCAAGCCCAGAAGAGTCTGAAGAGGTAACGAAAGGGTGGACCCCACCATCAGACAGACAGGTGGGCGGACGGCCGAAGGAATTTACGGACCGTTGCGCCTAACTTACCTCAGAGCCGTTGGTTGGCTCCCAACCTTCAACGCTGCCTTTACATTTAACTGTCACTGTTTTTGGTTGTTTGTATTTTTGTTTGTATTGTTTTGTTTCTGCAAGCTAACACCTTCTATTGAAGTGAGGATTTGTATGAAAAGAGAAAGTTGGAAAAAAAAAAGTGAATAAATAAAAAATATAATTTGTTTTTTAAGAAGAATTTATTTAACTGTATAATCAGATTTGCCATTGTGTATGGAAAAGACACGTTTTAAAAATGGGAAAATAAGTTGAATTGAATATTCCCTATAATGTCTGGGAAAAGGTTGAATTGCATTGAAGAAATGTACTGCAAGCCTGAATAAACCAAAAACTTGAATCGAGTGACTTGTCTTGGATCTTATTGGATCTTACAGCACATTTTATATTTTGAAATCAAGTAAAAGTTATGGTAAGAAACGTATGTGGGGATGTAACCGTAAATGTGTTGTGCAAGGTGTCAGCAGGTAGTTCAGTCAGAGATGGAGGTGGCAAAGTTGGTAGTGACTTCGAAATGGTAATTTCACCTATGTAGGCTTACTGTGTCCCCTTAGAGGCTATATGTTTTAATATTGAAATGCCAGGGAAGAGCTACTGAAACTAGATGGAGAAAGAAAAAGGAAATCTACACAAACTAACGTTTTGATTACTTCCATTCGTCTTTTCCTTTTGACCTTTTTACGACGTTTTACAAAGTAGTTAGCCCATATGACATTTCCCAAAAATATTGTTCGTCTTCTTGACACAGTCAGAAGCTTCGTCAACATAGGAAGCACAGCCAGAAGCTCAAAGCCACTTGTATTAGTAGAAATACCAATCCTGTCAGATGAATCGTCCATACTTGTACATAACTCTTACTAGTGCCATTATAATGCGACAGTAAATACATTCAAAGGTTGCAGTCGGATGAGCTAACATGGAGTACATGTCCTTATATGTACAGAGATGTGTGCAGGGAGTTAAGATGTTCAACTTCCCCAAATACCGTCGAAAAAATGAATCTGTCTGAAGCATACGTGAAAACAAAATAATCCGTATAGCTATTCCTTTAAACAGAAGCGAACGGTGAAGCTGTCTTGATCAGAACTTCAGATGTCCATAAAGCTGTCTAAACGTGTTGTCATTTCTGAGATCGTAGTACATCTTGTTGAAACATCACCATCTTGAATGTGTTTTGTCAGAGAAATCCGGTTGTTACTGGTTGAATCTAGTCTCATGGGCATGCGCAGTAGGTGTAAACAGGAAGAAGCTGGAAGAAACTACGGCAAATACAACGGGAAGACAAATTGACATCCACCGAAAAACGGAATATTGATCTTATTTTGTGTATGAGTGCGTTAACGGAAATTATGTAGCATATTACTTGATATTTATTAGAATCGAGACGCTGAGCATTTGTTGGAATTCTGTCGATAACATTTGCTAGCTGTAGCTGTTCCTAGCTTCGGCAGCCAGCGTTATAAAACACGGTATAGAGCTAAAATTCGCCTCCTTTTTGCAAGTCGACCAGATGGTCTACTAACCCCCTAACTTGCGTATCGGGTCAGGATTTTCTTGTAAGAATCGTTTTTGTCTCCATCACCAGCTGTATCCGATAGTATTGCTAGCAGCTCTAGAATTTAATTAGAAAATGGTTCAGAAAGACAAGAAGTTGGAGCCGAGTCAGGTCGAGGGCGAGCCGAACCCCAGTCCAGTCTCCAACGATGCTTGTGCCGAAGCTCCCGGACCGGTCGAAGAACCGAGCATTGGAGTTGAGCTGACTGGTCAAAGAAAATTCATCAGTGGAGTGGTGGAAGGTGATGCATTTTGCGAAGAATTAATGTCATTCAGTCAATTATATCGTTTTGCATGATGCCTACCCGACATTGTCAACCATTGTCAATAATTTGCTTGCGAGGATGGTTGTATTATCATTTTACAGAAATTAAAATAATAAATACCAAATATTATCATAATTAAGTCGCACGCTATTACCTAGCATAATATATTCATTAAGGCCCTGTGTGGTCTGCAGATGGAATTGTGTCATATTACATGATAGAAGATTAAAACGACCTCTTTACCACTAATCATGGATGTTAGCAGCACACTTAAGATTAAATTACGATGTTATAATAGTAGGGTTTTGTTACCGAGTGCAACAACCATCGTTGCAGAGAGGAATAGCAGACAGTCAAAAGGGGTGCAGTGAATTGTAAACCGAACTACAGGGTTGCCACAAGAGCCTCACATTTTCAGCATTTAAAAACTGAACACATTTGTCTCCTTTTTTGTCTGAAACAGGTTTCTATGGCCGTCCATGGACAATGGAACAAAGAAAAGAGCTGTTTAGAAGGTAATTCAACATGTTAGCAGTTCTCCACATCTGCCTCTGTCATTTAACTAATCTGTTAAATGTAAGTTAAATGTAACTAATGTATTTCCCCCAATTATGCCAGCCGTGGGACCCCCATCTTTCATAATCAATATTTAATTAGATTTTAATGCTGTTCTTGCACAGTATAATAGATGACATCAGTGGTGTAGTCTAGCATGAAGTTCCAACCCTCCCCATGCCGTCCCCCCCACCCATGCATAACTGCTCATTTTATAGTGGACACAAGGTGTGTGCCCTTATATCACGTAGACTACATCACTGGATCATATGCTAGCCAGCCTTGGCCTTCCTGTTCTAACCATAGCACATGCTGTGTGTCCCCAGGCAACAGAAATGGGGTCTGAACACCTACCTCTATGCCCCTAAAGACGACTACAAACACAGAATGTTCTGGAGGGAGATGTACTCTGTAGAAGAAGCAGGTGAGAGACACTACTTCCATTTATAATTCCCATATGCTCCCCTCCCCATCCCTTATGTTCAGTATTGCCTTTTCAGTCAGTTTGAATCTGCATTAGCCAAATCCTTTATCCGTCTGGGCAGTGCTTAACTGAACTGGAGAGAGTGTCTGGTACGCAGGTTGGTATTCAAACCGCTATGTTAAATCTATCCTAACAAGCCAACTATTTAAGCTATTGGACGTCCTGGTGATACGGCTATTTCTCGCAAGGTCGGTCACAAGGCCCTTCTGGGTCACATTCCCTACCATGTATTAATGTGTGTTCAAAGTGTGCCCCGCAAAGCGTATTTATTAGTGTGTAATACAATGTACGTGCCTTCTCCAAATTTACCCCCTTTATGTTTCTCTCTTTCCTTCAACCCCCCACCCCCCCCTTTTTCTCTCTTTCCTCATCTCCCAGAACAACTCATGACCCTGATCAGTGCCGCTAAGGAGTATGGGATAGAGTTCATATACGCCATCTCGCCCGGTTTAGACATCACCTTCTCCAACCTGAAGGAGGTTTCCACCCTCAAGAGAAAGCTGGATCAGGTAAGACTGCTTATTATGTCACCTCTGGCCGAGTAGCAGAGACACAGGCTTTGTTCATGTCTCAGGGCTTAAGGCTGGTCCATCAATAGAGATTCTCCATGAAACAAGCATCTCAGATTATTCGAGATGAGTCCTTAATCTGTGTCCAGATTACCGCATGACAGGGCTTTACATCTGACACCACAATGGCCGTCCCCTCCCCGCAGGTCTCTCATTTTGGCTGCAAGTCTTTCGCCTTGCTGTTTGACGACATCGACCACAACATGTGCCCTGCCGACAAGGAAGTGTTCAGCTCCTTCGCACATGCTCAGGTGTCGCTCACTAACGAGATCTTCCAGTACCTTTCTGAGCCAGAGACCTTTCTCTTCTGCCCCACAGGTAACTAACCCAACCCCCTTTTCCCCGCCCCCCCCCCCCCCCCCCCCCACACACACGCACACACACACAACACACACTTCATAGTCCACAGGTCTGAAAATGCTATCACTTCATAAAAAAATGCATGCTAGAGGATAATTGTTTCCAAGTCTGGTGTTGCATAGCCGTGAGTTGATTTCTTTGGTGTGTTGCTTGTCCGTCCTAACCAGAGTACTGTGGAACCTTCTGCTACCCTAACGTCTCGCAGTCGCCCTACCTCCACACCGTGGGAGAGAAGCTCCTCCCAGGGATAGAGGTGCTCTGGACAGGTGGGTGGGCTCCGGGCCCTGCTATGGGAGGTTCCCATACCTCCACACAGCTTCTCGATCATGCTACAACACATCTACACCTTAAACCACGTGTTTCCCTTTAAGCGGAGTTAACCCTGAATTCAGAGACGACCTCACCCCGGTCTAGTTCTTGTATCCGGGAATCCTGAATATTATCACATTAAGCACCCCTATGCATTGAACTATTGAAGCCCCGTAGACAAACTTAATTCCCAAAGATATCTAGTAGGAGAGAGTCCCTTCTCTCACGATGTGCCTGAACCTCTGATGTCGTCCCTCTCTCGGCAGGACCCAAGGTGGTGTCGAAGGACATCACGGTGGAGTCCATCGAGGAGGTGTCGAAGATCCTGAGGCGGGCGCCAGTGATCTGGGACAACATCCACGCCAATGACTACGACCAGAAGAGGCTGTTCCTGGGGCCCTACAAGGGCCGCTCCACGGAGCTCATCCCCAGGCTCAAGGGAGTCCTCACCAACCCCAACTGCGAGTTTGAGTCCAACTTCGTGGCCATCCACACACTGGCCACCTGGTACAAGTCCAACATGAACGGCGTACGGAAGGACGTGGTCATGAGTAAGTCTGGGCTCTCACTCTTAGACTCTGAAAGGGAAATGTGCCTCAGTGTTCAATATGCTTCTTTAGCATAGATTTATTTAGCCTAAAATTAAAGAATTGGCATAATCTCTGCTAAACAGAGATGTACACTTCCTGTTTGCAGGAGCAGTATGCTACACAAACTGTCACACATGCTTGTTAATCCATGTGTGAGGGATGTTAAGAGTCGGGTGTCTATTTCAAGTCCTGCAGGACTGTTTGTTTTGAATTGGTTAGCTCAGTCCCACCTACCTGACAGGGTTAGCTGAGGTTAGCAGGTGGTAAGGGGTCAGCTTTGGAAATAGATCAAAAACAATCATTTGACATGTTGCTATAATTATCTCTTTGTGTCACACACACCCCCCTCTTTGTGTGTCACTTTCACATTCTCTTCTCTCGCCCCTCCCTCTCTCTCTCGTTCACTCCCCCCCTCCCCTCCTCCATCGAATTTCTCCTCTTATCTCCTCCCTCCCTCCTTCTCTTTCTTCATCTCTCCATCCTCCTCTCTCCTGTCCTCCCTGCCTCCTCCCTCTCGTCCAGCTGATGGAGAGGACAGCACCGTGTCCATCCAGATCAAGCTGGAGAACGAGGGCAGTGACGAGGAGCTGGAGACCGACATGCTGTACAGCCCACAGCTGGCCCTCAAGCTTGCCCTCAACGAGTGGCTGGGAGAGTTCGGCGTGCCTCACCAGTACAACAGTAAGACCTGGCTAATCGCTCCTGGATAATTAACCCGACACTTCAGTTTCGGTCGTTGTAGCTTCTGAACATGTCCTTAACGTTTCATACAGAGTAGCTGATAATGCCTCAAATCTGTTGATGGTATCAAGTCATTTCCTTATGTGGTTCTTCTCACAGGTCGCCAGGTGCCTCACAGCGGAGCCAAAAGTTCAGCCATAGACGTGACCTCCATGGGCGCCTCCTCCCTCTGCTCCGCCACCACGGTGACCACTGTGTTCCAGCAGCCCATAATGTCCCCTGTGGCCCCCTCCCTCTGCCCGGACCCACACTCCCACCCTTTGACCAAGCCCCGGGCGGAGGAGGTGGAGGAGGTGGGTGCTGCTGTAGAAATCAATCCAACAAATAATCAAACGATTTACCGTGACAGTTAAATCTCAATGAAAGTCCTTCAAGAAAAGAAAAGAAAAAAGAATCGGATCAGTGTTCTGACCCTGTAGGTCCAGAACCTTCCTCGTCTCAGAAGACGGTTCGTGCTAGCGCTAGGGCACCTACCCTGTGTTTGAGTTGAGAGACATGTGGCCTCCGTTCCTCCAGGTGGAGGTAGAGAAGAAAGACTCGGACGAGGAGCCCATGGAGATGGCCGTGGAGAAACAGGACGAGGCTGGGGCAGAGGTCGACTCCGAGGCCAAGACCTCCAGCCCCCTGCTGTCTGAGAAGATGTCTGAGGACCTGAGGCCCATGGACACAGACAAGGAGAGCCTGGCCGAGTCCAAGTCCCTGGAGGAGTGCCTACAGGAAGACTCGGGCAGTGACGTGGCTCCCATGCAGACCGATGAGCAGCTAAAACAGGTGGGGCCGGAAGTATTCTTTTCCATTCATTTTTCATTGCATTCATTTCACAGAAGTTTTTTTAAATCCATAGCGGCATACAAACAGTGCAGCAGAAGAATAAGGAGCAGAAGTGCATAGTTCTAACAGTATTTTGGTGGTCACAGTCAAGGAGTGGTGATTTCACCAGGCACGGTGTAAAATAACATCTCAGCTACCAGGCATAGTTTGATGTCATCTGATCTGCTAATTGTTCCTGAAACAATGCTTCAACTGCAATGCTTCTTCAACACAATTCCTGGACTAGATTAGGTCCAGTCCGCCCCGCCCTGACCCACCTCTCTCCTCCCCCACAGGAGGTGTTTGTGCCTGGACCGGGAGAGAAAGCTCGCTTCATGGTGGAGCCCCTGTCCCTGGAGGACCTCAGCCTGCTGGCTGAGATGTTCTACCTGCCCTACGAGCATGGGCCCAAGGCCATGCTCATGCTCAAGGAGTTCAACTGGCTCCGGGCCAACAGCAACACCGTCAGCGTCAACTGCAAGGGCGAGGAGCCGGAGAAGGTAGGAGGGAGGGAGGATGGAAGGAGGGTGGGATAGACAGACAAGGAGACAGAGATGGTAGGGGGAGGGAGGAAGGAGGGATAGATAGATAGGCAAGAAGACACAGAAGGTAGGGGGAGGGAAGGATGGATGTAGATAGATGGGACAGTGTACCAAAGGAGTAATAGGGAAGGATGGATAGTGATGAATGGATAGAGAGACTGATGGATGGAAGCTTCTAGTTAGTGATGGTTATAGATCTGTGGGTATAATAGTTTTACTGCCCTCTCTTGGGTAGTAGTGGCCCAGGGAGAGAGAAGGGCCTGACAAATATAAGAAGTTCTGAGCTTGTAAATGCGGTCAGGTTTGGTGGTGATCCTGGGAACTCCAAACTCAAAATGGTGGATATGCAGAACTATAGGGGTGGTACAAGCAGTACCCTTTGCTGCCATGGGGTGGTGGTGTGTGTTCTCACTGCTAAATGGACACGGTTCTCCCCATAAGTTCATTAGAGCTCAGGGTTCTATCTTTATTTGTATTATGTTGGGAGAACCCTGATGCTTTTAGATGCTTTTTTCAACAGTCTCTCTCTCCCTTTCTCTTTGTCCGTCCCTCTCTCTGTCTCTCTCGCTCTCCTCCTCCTCCACCCCCACCCTCCTTCTCCATTCCTGCCCTGTCCTGCAGGTGGCAGAGTGGCGGACCAGGGCCGAGACGTTTGAGGAGATGTGCTGCTCCGTGATCCAGATGTTCACCCGTCTGTCCAACTCTGTCAACCGCACCATCCTGTACGACCTGTACCCATACATCTGGGACATCAAGAGCATCGTCTCCATGGTCAAGTCTTTCGTCCAGTGGCTAGGTACGTAGCTGTGGATCACCAGACAAGGGGTGCAGTAGAGATATCAACCGGAGAGACCACACAGAGACAGCTATGGTCACCTCTGGTGGTGAAGACATGGAGGAGTCTCATCTAGAGGAGAGCTCAGAGCTCTTATGTAGCAGGAACACAACACAGGCTGATAGCTTAGATACGGTCACCAGGACGGCCTTAGTCTGTCTTATCTCCCTGCGTGGTAGACGGAGACATCCACACAACCATATTCAGCTTTAGAACAGTGTGACTGAAGACCCTGCCTGTCTGATTGATAGCGGACTGAGGGTGGATTCATGAAAAGAAAAAGAAAAGATGATCAGAATTAGCTTTATTTGCCAAGTAAGTTTACACAAACAAGGGTTTTCTGTGGCGGGAAGAAATGTAGCTCGCGAAGCCATTCATTGTCTGCTTAACAGATGTGCAAAACCTTCATTTTAGACCTAATCGCACCACAATGACTAGCCAAGATCATGATACTATAGTCGCTATGATGCTTCTTTTTTCCATTTGTTTGTGTATTTGTTTACTTGTTTACTACTGACTGAATGCTGACTGCATCGCTAAGCGCCCCCCTCCAGTTAGCTGTGTTGACTGAGGTCTGACCTCTGTGTGGAAGGACGTTCAGCTGGGTTAATGCTGCTTGCTGTGTGTCACATCACTGCTGCGTAAACACACACTCCCCTCCATGCCCTAGCGCGCACGCGAGCTTGGAGAGACAGGTGACTGACTGGGGAAGGTAAGACCATTCTGGTGCAATAGCAAACAACTAAGCCTGAACTTCTACCTTCGGGATATGTCTTGTGGAACTGTAGAAGCTCCACTGTGAAGAGTCCTGTGAAGGGAACGTTGTTGAATAGATGATCAGAGATCTAGAAGCTCTCCTGGAAGGTTCCTTCTAGCTGCATCAGAGCTGAGCTGGGGTAGCGCCTCATCTACTGTTTCTGTAAACAATGATCTCACTCATGCATTCTCCAGCTGGACAAAAACATTCTGTCTCACACACACACACACACACACAAACCTGTTCTCACACACCGTTTCCCCCCTACCACCACCACACATAAGCACTGTCTCTCTTACAACCACACACACGGAGGCGATAGGTGTGCCCTGATCCAGCTAGAAGACCAGACCCAGAGAGGCTGCCTTGATGGAGTGTGAAGCACCAGCATGGTCTGTAGTCTCCCCATAACCCAGTTTCATCCACAGGTTTCTGTCCTGTCCTTGTCTAGATGGACAAGCTGAGGACCCTAAACGACTCTACCACACAGCAGGCAGCAAGCCCACACTGGCAGATCCACCTCCACACCAAAGTCACTGACAAAATGGACCCGTTTTGTACAAGCCCCAACTATACACTAACGATTGTAGGGGAAAAGAAACGACAAATATCCATTGATCAAAGAGCCGGTATATTTGTTTTCAGTCCCACTGACACAATAATGTAGTTCTGACACATTCTAATGTGTTGATGGCCCATGTGTCCACACAGGACATTTAAATCTCTCCTTTCCCATGGTCCTCTTCCTCCCCCTGATGCCCTGCAGCTGGCATTCAGTCCCCTCCTCCCTGGTGTTGAACTGAGAACAGTTATTAATGAATATCTTCTATTGTTTCTCCCCTCGCCATGTGCAGATGGACGCATCCACTCCCAACACTTTCTACTGCTATTGGATCGCCAGTGGCCAATGTACTCACTATGTAGGCCTTGTCACGTTTTTGTGTGGTTTCCGTTAGGGGTCGAAACCCCATTCTCATAACAGCAAAACGTTACGATAGCGGAAAAGGAAAAAACAAACTTCTGATTGGGATTGAGATGGAAAGGGATGAAGCAGCCCTCCGGATGAAGTCACATTTTTGCGCAGCGATGTTTTAGTATCCGTGTTAAGACGTGTTAACGCCAACATCTCTTTCTCTGACAGCTTCTCTCTAACGTGGTTTCATCTCCATCAGCTGTCCTGTAGAGACGGCCCTCCAGCGCCAGAGGCACCTGTTAACGGACTCATCCCTGGCTCTCACTCTCATCCCACATCATGTTCTCTGTATCGTTAGGCCCGTAGACCCACTAGAACCACAGGCCCAAATGTCAGCCTCAAACCAGTTCTGATTGGTTGGGTAACACAACACCAGAGTCTTTGTGACTAGTAATGTAGCCTGCTTGCAGGTAACTGGTAAAAAGTTAAGTAATGAGCTCATTGAGTGGCCATTGCTGCTCCTGTAATCTTGGAGCATTAACACGTGGGGTTTACAAGTGAAAGCCAGCTATGAGGCCCCTCCCTCTGCGGGTGCATCTGTGCGCTGATTGGTTCCCGCTTCTCACAGGAAGTGCTCTTAAAGGTCAGGGTGAGGTTGAGAGGTCATAGCAGGGGTGTTTCCTGCCCCGGCTGCAGCGCACTGCATTGGTCTCGTCACATGACATGGCGATGTGGCTTGCCACTAGGTGTAGTCCAAACGTCATCTCCACCCCCTTCAAGATTCAAGTTTTCGAAAGCTTTATTGTCCTTTTGCTGCATGTGCGTAGAGCATGACAAATAGGTCAAACATCTTTAGAAGTCATGTGTAGACTTCCCTTGTTTTGTAAATGTTCTGGAAATTGACAGGGCAAGCAACATTTAGAGAGTTTCAGGAGTGCTGAGAACCTTCCGGCACCTGCTCCCCCTCCTCTCCCCCTAGTTCAGCATCTCTGCTGGGTCTCTTGGCCTTCAGAATAGACCTTATCTGACACAAACTTAGGTGCTTAGAAGGAAATATCCCTCCTCTCTCTCTCTCCTCTCTGTCTCTCCCTCTCTCGTCTATCTCTCTTGCTGGTTTGATGAGGCCCGCTCCCCGGTCATGTGACGAGGCAGATAGGAGGAGAATGTGACTTCAGACGAGGAGCTGAGATGAGAACAGTGGGGTGATGGCAGCTGAAGCTTACAGACCAGACCAACGAGGCACCCAGACCTGGACTGAGGGAACGTTCTCAATGGTTCCTCCATGTTAGGTTCAAGGAACGTGTTGAGGTTGAGCTGATCTCAGAGGCCCAGTTAGAACCTCTCAAGTATCGACCTGTGTGAAACGGTGCGAGTCGACACACTGCCCGTTATACAGAGAGAAGGGCTTGTGTCGAGATGATTCACATTCTCGTAGTTTGCGTGACAAACTACACCAGTAGTACTTGATGGAACGTTAAAGGGCCCAGTTACAGAGATCTCTGAGATGGTCGTAGTGTGTTCACCTGAGGAGAGGAATAATAAGGACTTCTCAGTTAGACCTCAAAAGTAGTGGTCTGAGATTGGTCACCTTGATGATGTATTTTTGTTAGGAAGGATTTCCACTTCCAGAAGTAAGCTTTGGTTGCTTGATCCCCAGTAGGCCAACCCCCCCCAAAAATATTTTTTGTTTTTTACAAATCCTTTACATGGAACCAAAACACTAAATAACATTTATAAATATTTGTTGTCTTTGGATAATGATAACGGACGCCGATATACCCGCTCCCCCTCCCCCGTTCCCTCCATCTCCGTTGGAGCGCCCTGTCACTATGGTAACCTGATGTCCGCTTGGCTGTGCTCCTAACAGGGTGTCGTAGTCAGACCTCAGCACAGTTCCTTAGTGGAGACCAAGAGGCCTGGGCCTTTAGGGGCGGTCTAGCAGGAGAGTTCCAGGTATCCCTCACACTGACTTCACAGCTGAAAAAACGAGTTTGTATCGAATGTTAGAATGTGTGTTCAGTGTTGCGCGCACGCTTATATGAAAAGATGCAAGGGTTTGGTCTGGGAAAGGGGAGCTGATATCTGACGATAGACTTTTGGATTCTGTGGATGGTGGATTCACCCCATTCCTTCTACTTCTTAACAGACACCCACATCTTTGGCTTCGAGGTGAGCGTTTGTTATACTTTTGGGAAATGATTTCATTGAAAGAAATTGACCTCATGGGAGAACGAAAGCTTGTTCTGCTCAAACAGGCATTACGTTGTTTTTAACAATCTCTAAATTCGAAATTCTTTCAGCGACTGCCCAAAGGAGATGCTGCTCTTCCCTGGCGCACGCGGACGCTAGCGAGCATGGCTAGGGATTTTATTTCCATGACATCTCATTTCTTTGCAGGAAAGCACAGCGCAAAAAAATTACCCCCCTCTCCCTCCCCCCCCCTTTTTTGCACGCGCAAGCATTTTAAAGCATCGCAGCGCCAGCGAGAACGCAAGCGAGACCTCCCGCGAGACTCAAAAACAAAAACTCCACGACAAAAAAACTCCAACTTAACTGCTCTAGTCGTGCGCCGTCTCAGGCTTTGCGAACAGCAAAAAGCCTGCATGGCATGTAGTCTTAGAGAACAACTTACTGCTAGGTAGTATGGTAGTGTATCCTCGGGCAGCTCTTGCCAGTGTTGTTTTGCTCCTGGAGTTTTGCCTGTCTCTCCCCTGCGCCTGCATCACAACCTTTCTCAACAGGAGGGCCCTCTGCGCAGCGCCAGCGAGTACTTGCGATGCCTTTAGACACATGGGAAAAGGAGCATCTCCTCTAGCCAGTAACGCCTTTCCTCAGACCAAGTCAACACCCTCACACTCTGTTTTCTCTCTCTCTCTTCAAAAAATATGTTATGCATTGCTTTTTTTGGAGCAATGCTCTTTTAGTGATAGAAAAGTTCAGATATTTTTGCCATCAAGTTTGTCATTTACTGAGGTCTTCCACTGTCCCTCCAGAATGAGCCTCAGAATGAGTCCATGTTGTCCGTCTAGGCAAGGCTTGTGTTGAGGCCTAGCTCATTCTGGAGGGACAGTGATTCAGCTGCAGTAAATGATAGGCAGCCAACTCTGTATCAGAGTCCCAGATCCCCTAAACACATCTGTTTTGATACCCACAGAGATTGTTGCCTATAGAAGGGGCAAACGATCTTTTCTACCAGCCTCCACCTTCAATGCCAACCTCCAAAATCTATTCCATACGGCCCTACTATCCCAAGGATGAGGTGAGGAGAAGATTACACCTTTTGGATCACTGTGTGTGTAATTGGGTTTCAAAGTGTTGTCGTGCATGTAGTGTTCCCCATCACACCCCTGTCTAACTGTGTGTGTGTGTGTGTGTGTGTTTGTTTTGCAGCCTGCAGTCTATAAGATTTGCAAGGAGATGTATTCTGAAGGGATAGAGGAGGTTCCGTTCTCCGAACAGGAGCCAGACCTCATAGGAGACAGGTAGGACCTGGAGAACACGTATGGCTCTCCACCGATAACTTCAGGGAAGGAAGGCTCCACTTGACATGGTACGGTCTGACCAAAGACGTGTGTGTGCGTGCGTGCAGGCTGGTGGGAGGATTCCTGACCCACAGCCCAGACTACGGCTTCGTCCTGGAGGATGAAGAGGGGATCTGTGGCTACGCCCTGGGCTCCCTGGACGTCAAGCCCTTCGTCAAGACGTGCAATATGAGCTGGATCCCCTCCATGCAGGAGAAGTACAACAAGCCCGACTGCCAGAAGGATCTGTCCGAGGCCGAGGTAGGAGGCCCGGCCTGGTTCCTCAGCACCTCGCTGGGGTCCCATTTTCAAGTCTCTCCTTGTACCTCCCCGGGGTAAAAACATCTGCTGAAAAGGCAGAAAACGTAACATCCAAATAGCTTCAAGCTCTCCTCCCTATTCAGGGCTCGACAATAACGATGGCCCGGGGCCAGTAAAAAGTTACGTCGGGACAGTTAAACTAGCAACTCACTGGCCCGATCAGGCCACTGCTCGTGGGGCGCAACGTTGACCAATCAAGAGTTGAGTAGTGAGTGGTTGTCAAATTGTAATTCTCTAATCTCAATAAAAAGTTTACCACTGGCGCGAGACACTGAAGTGAAGATGGCAGCAAAGGAGAGCTACGAGCTCAAACGGAAGCGACTTTTTAATGTAACTAAGATGCACTGTGTCGTCTGTCGAATGTTCCCGTCTAAAGCAGACAAAAGTGGATATTTTTACACAGGCACCGGCAATTCCCTGACCAGCCATGCTAATAGCAGACAGCACCTGGTTTGCGTGACAGCTGGTTGACAATCCATCTTCCAGACTGTTGACCATGCTGGTCAGGAATTTAATTGCAGATGCCCATCGAGGTATTGCACGACTTATAACAACGGCATATCATGTAATTAAGACGGCCAGCCGTTCGCCTCGTTCCCCCGGGCTATTGAACTGCAGCAGAAGAATGGTGTAGACTTGGGTACTCAGTATCATACTGATGAAATGCTATGGAAGCTTTTATATATTAGCATTGAGGGACCAGAGGTTTCACAGTTTCATCCAGACAGTTTGGTTTTGTTGTTAAATTTTTTTTAACGTTGAGCCCTGCTATTCATAATTTGTTCATTTAGCAGAATCCAAAGCGATGTACAGGGGAGTTGAAAGTCAGACTTTGATTTGCTTGATTTGCTCTACCATTGAGCTGTACCCATCCCTCTCCCATCTTCTCTCTGTTCCTCTGTAGAAGATGATGCTGAGTTTCCACGAGGAAGTGGAGGGACTTCCGGAGACCTTCCTCTCCAACTTCCCCTCCCTCATCAAGGTCGACGTCCACGCCAAGGTCACTGACCCCAGCGTGGCCAAGAGCATGATGGGATGCCTACTCTCGTCAATCAAGGCCAATGGTAGGTGGTGTCCATGACGTGGGAAAACCAGCCTGTCGAATTGAAAAGGAGGGATGGGTTCTGATCTTCACTCTCTCTTTCCCACTCCTCTCTCTCTCTTCCCTTCGTGCTGTCTCCCCCCCTCCCTCCTCTCTCTATCTCCCTCCCCAGGCTCCCACGGCGCGTTCTGCGAGGTGCGCCAGACAGATAAGCGGATGCTGGACTTTTACAGTAAACTGGGCTGCTTCGAGGTGGCCAAGATGGAGGGCTTCCCAAAAGACGTGATCATCATGGGTCGCAGCCTCTGAGAGTGCCCCCTAGTGGAACTGATGGAGTGTACAGAGAAAGAAACGGCGAGAGGGGGAGGGAGGGGGGGGGGGGGCGCTCGCCTGCCACCCGTACCATCCATGAGGGTTTTTCTACCACATGATCATCAGGGCCAGCCCGAGGGTGGCCAGGTTTTCGAAGCTTGGTCATCCCTCAAGGCCCAAGGTGCTTTCCATAGATGTTCTGGAGCTCCTCTGGATCCACTAGGTCCAGGAGCCCAGGGGTTCATCTTCAGCAGGCTGTCAATGAGTCCTGTCTGTGCGTGTATGTGTATTTGTGTGTTGGGGATTAGAGCCGAGATGGAGGAGAGTTTCCCTCCGTGATTGGGCGTTAGAATGGAGCAGGAGGCGACTACTCCCCCATGCGGCTCCAGATAGCAGGAGCTGGCCTAGGCTCCTCCGGCTCCTTTAGCCTTCAACCCCTTCACCTTCCCTCCCTCCACCAGCCCATCTACACCACACCACAGGGAACCAAGAAATTGATAGAAAGGCCGGCCTATAGTCTCCAACGAGCGCTTACCACTCTACCTGACACACAGGTGTTCCCCAGCTTCTCACATCGGAGCCAGCCCTGTAGCACTCTGGTCGGGGGCGCAGGGCTGTGTGGGGAGGGAGGGAAAGAGGCCCCCTAGTGCAAGACTGCAGGACAGCAGCAGGAAGGACATTTCTGAACTTGATTACTGGCACTTGTGTTCCTTAAGTTCATCCATGGGGGGAGGGGTGTAAAAACAAAAACAAACATCTTCGGTTTTCCAGGAGACCCACACGCCTGTAGAAGGAAGTGTTAGTGGAGACGACTGACGACCAGAGGAACCTGCCTCTGGGTCCGTCTCCACCTGGATAGAAGTAGCCTAGTCCATGGATCTACACGGTTCTCAGCTTTTTTGTTTGTGTATTTGTTTTGTGTATTGCTTTTCAGTTGATATATACTGTATATTGATATACTATACATATATGGCCTTTTGGTTCATTGCCTTGCATGTGTTTAATGTCCTACTAGAGAGCCTGGTGTTACTCTTTCTTGTCTGTCAGACTGGAAGTTTGTCTGTCAGACAGTCAGCTGGAGTTGGGGGTTAAGGGTTAGTCTGCCCTGTGTCTGCTCCTTCTCGGACGAGTGGCTCAATGTCCAGCCTCCTTGACGGCCCTTAGTACACTGTAGCACGCAAATCAAAACAGCAACAGATATCCCAACCTAATGCACAGGTAATGAATCCCTGGGTTTGGTTGAGCTTCAACCAGAGACACTGAGTAATATTAGCCTCCCTGGATCCATCTCCATAGTTTCAACACTAGCTTCACTCCACCATAGCCTACCAGCTCATCTTCCCGACCTTTCTTGGCCAAGGATAAGGGGAACGTCCTACTACTATCCCCAGAAGGTCCCTGGGTGCCTGTGCTGGATCCAGCATACAGCATGTCTACAATCCAGCTAGATAAACAGCACGCAGAGAGCATTCCCCTACCATGCTGAGTAAAGACGATTATCTGTTCTGGACATTTATATTTCTACCTGTTACTTGTGAGTAGACGTCCTTATTCTGGTGTATAGCAACATACCTCTGTGCTTAGGTCACATCCGCCTATCACCAAAGTGGCACCGACCTGCAGGGGTGTGTGTGCGGAGGAGGCTTTTTTGTATCTTAATTGTTCAATGTTTTGTACTCAAAACGTGTTTTCTCCTCGTTTTTGCTTTGTTTGTTTTTTGTAAATCTTGAAGATAGTAAAAAGCACTTTGATGAAGATGATTATTACAGGAATGTTCTTGTTTGTTACCTGAGAGGCTGCCCTGCCGTGTCCTCTGTGTACAGTCGCTGCCTGACAATGTGATGTATTTGATACTGTAGCCCAGAGTCCTCCATACACGAGGACTGTGCCAATGAGTGGTCCATTCTTTTTTTCTTTTTTTTCAATTTGTTCACTGTTTAGTTCCCTGTTTTTTTAGAAGCTTTACTAGGGGAACTCTTGTTTGGTGTAACATTCTCGAAGGAATGCTTGCTTTGTTTCATATTCTAAAAGGAACAGTTTGATCCTCCAGTGCTTTCATCGTCACCTCTTCATAGAGAGGTGTAGAACATCTGCCTATATGCTCATGGTATGCACGATGACAGTTTGTTTTAGAATAAAGTCATTTTAGTCCACATAGGGGGAATTAGAAGTATGGTTGTCAACCTCTAAGCCACAATGCCTGTGTGCGCCATAATTTTTTTAATTTACAATAAATTTACTCAACCATGTTTGTTTTTTATGACTAAATTTGCCTTCCACTTTTTGAGTTACTCAGAGCACAAACTGTTATTACAAAAAAAAGTTTGTAACATGAGAATACAGTTCTGATTCCAGACGTTCCATTAAGAACCATTTCAGGTCAAAAAGAATCGTTTGAGGTTCCAAACATCTCCTTCCTGGTCTGAAAATTGTTGTAACTTGGTGTTCTGTATTATTACTATGGTTTCTAAAGACATCATTCATAGTGGATTACAAGTAGATATAGGATGTATATAGAGAGCAAAACAATGTGTTATACATCTCTACATTGTGGCCAGATTCTCTGGCCTCTTTATTGCTACACTAGCGATAAAGATAGTAACCGTAACCTCTTGGACAGTTTACTGCATTGCTTGTGCTTTATTGACATGCTGGCTTCTTCATTCTGGTGACTGTGAAGTAGCGATGGAAGGGGTGTCATTTGTACAGTTGATTATGCTTGAATATACCTTTTGCGGATGGGAAGGGGCATTTTGATTCATACACCTGAAACTACAACTTCTGTAAGATTTGTATGTAAAAGAAGATGATTCATATGAATAAACTATGATTACAGCATTCTGGTGTGGGTGCGATTGTGATATATATTGCGGGTTGATAAAATGTCAGCTGGCACCATAAATGTTTATATTTACTTTGTTGACCCATTTAAATTAAGGTTTGGTCACACCCACTGTTAGGAGTAAACGAGCCCAGACGGAGAGGGAGGCAGGTTATGGTATGGAACGTGGCCTCAGGACGCATATTAATGACGTAGTCAACGTTGCGACGAGTTTTATTTCAGATTGAAGGAGTGATTTGATCTCAGCAGAAGAATTTACGAATATAACAATGTCGTACGCAGACGACGAATCCTCGGAGTGTGGCAGTGCGGGACCATCCAAACTGGAAAGCTACGTTTTCAGTAAGATCGCAGCTTATGAAATGCGATATTATTATTTTTTTTAACTTTTGATTAGCACACGTGGGGAATCGCTGTGCCACTGCCAATTGCACGTTTATTAAGTAATGACACCAGGCTGAAAAATACCTAAACAAATTAGCGGTGTCTGTATTTAGTTGCCGTTGTAGATAAATGTAATGAGGTAAAATGTTGTTGGCCAAGTTATATCGAACTATTAAGAGGGCATTGAACGACAAACACGTGTAACAAAATGGCATCGTATCTTCTCAGGCTGTGAACTTTCTTCCAAAGTACCATTCTACACCTTTCAAGGAGATGAAGAGGAGGATTTGGAGCACTTTCTTGAATTACGAACGGTAGCAGATTCATTATTGTTACCGATTGCATTTTTTTAATGAACCAGTTATTTATCTGTACTCTGATCAATCGCTCTTCTGTAATCTCGAGCGTAGCGTTGCATCTCGCGTGTGAGTCAGTATCCTAAACACGTGTTTTTTTCTGTCGGGGGTATTTTAGGTATGTCTTGGAGAGGGAGCAAAAGAGGAAAGTAACGTGGTTGAGGTAACGGCCATGAACCACCGAGGCAAGACCATCTCTGTGCCTGTGGCAAACCTCCACATCAACTGCCTGCCTATGGTACACTAGTCTTTTAAAATGTTTACATTACAAAACATTGCCTCTCAAAGGGGGAGATGGGGACTAATATGAAGGACGAATAGATATTATCAGTCCATTCAGACAGTCTCCTAATGTGAGTTCTGCCATGGTGTCTAGTCATTGGTTTCTGTCTCATCCCTGCTGTGTTTCTCAGGTGAGTCTGGGGGAGTTCGAGCTGAAGGCTCCGGTGACCATCCGTCTGAGATCTGGAACAGGGCCTGTGACTGTTAGTGGACTTCACCTCATAGGTAAGATTTTTGATGTGCGCAGTACTGTACACAGCGAGGGAAGAATGGCTATACTCAGTGGTAGTCCACCCCCCCCCCCCCCTCACACACACACATACATTCTTTTAAAAAGTATAATCACTTTTTTTCTGATAGTTTGACACTTTCATATCTTAGCTTCACGCAGACTTTCACAGCTTCCCGCATGCTAGGAAATCCATTCTTACTGGGAGTGTGATGTCGTTTTCTGTCAGACAAACTGGGTTACCCCGCTTGGAATGTCCTGTTACCATGACAACCGCCTGGGCTTTCAATGGATGCTGCCTCAGGGTCCTTGTCCGTTGTAACCCCAGTATCTGTTCTCATCCCGTAGCCTCAGACGAGCTTGGGTCGGATCTGTCCGATGAGGAGGAGGAGCTGGATGAGGAGATTGTCCCCATCAAACCTGCTAAGAAGAAGCAGAAGTTGTAGAAGACAATCTGTCAGAGCCTGCTTCATTTGGACTTTTTATAAGAAAAATAAAGGGATGTTCTTAATCCCATTAGATACATTTTATATATCAACTTCCGTTTTGCTGCCCTAAGATGACACCCATAGGTGTTGGTCATGCTAAACATGGTGTGGTTGAGGCTGGAGGGGGTTTGCCCTTAGAGACTGAATGAATTTGGTTTTATTACAAAACACTGCATTCTTTTTGTGACACAATCTGGATTTTGAATAGGATTGATAAAAAAGTGTGTATGGATGTTGATCTTCAAAGAAAATGTGATTTTCTCACATACGACACCAGCAGTTGACTCTGTAATGACTCAAAACCCTTAAAGGTTTTAAGAGAGTTTGAACACATTTGTATTTGTTTGCATGCTTTGACATATTTGAAACCCCCTTTTAGCCTGGGAGCCAGACTACTCTGCCAGTCCCTGCTTCATTTTCATTGGCAGATTGGTCTGGTTCCCATTCAAACAGATTTCCCTCTGACCAGATTCGGGTCGGGCCAGTAAGAACGGTTTACCTGACATGGGGTTGGTTTAAGCGACTATACAGAAGTGTAGTTGAGGCTAGAACCAACTAAGATGGCTCTTCATTGTTCTGATTGGTTGTGTATATACATTTGCGTCCAGAGGCATTTAAGTTCCTTTGGAACTAAAAAAATGAACTGAGGTTCCATGGATTACCAAATTACTATACCATTTTGAGTGGTGTCTCATGTCATGATGTTCTATGAAATGCATCTTTCTGAAGTGTTATTTTTTTGTATGTTTACAAATTGTTTAAATAAAGTAAAATTCTTGTGATGAGAGTATAAACTTGTTTATTTGGTTTCTTTCAAAGGAACAAAATGTCAATTTGCACTGTAGTATTTGCATTGCAGTCTAGGCAGAGTCCACAAGAGCACTGATGGCTTCACTGACTCCCTGCAGTTCAGTCCTCACAGGTCCAGTTGTAAAGCATCTTAACGTGAGGATGCCTTTTGATCACCAACATCACCCATGCTTCCCCCACAGAGATGACAAATTGACAACTTTCCATGTGCACAAATGTATGCTCAAGTCCCATAACTTTGTATATTTTGTATTATGCATGTCAATGCACTTGAAACAGTGCAAATTCACCCCCAGATAACCATAACATATTCCTCTGCTCTCCCCTCCTGGGTGACTGGAAACAATGAGGACAATCAATGAGGGGGGGGGGGGGGGGGGGCGGGGGGGAGACTTGGTATGACCTGGTGCAACAATAAGCCTGCTGCTGGCAGTCATGACCACTAGGGGGCAGCTGCTCGGCAAATAGTTTGTATTTGAATGACACAACATGTTCTTATCCTGACCATTTTGGAAAGACATCTGCCTTGAGCTACAGTTGGGTTTTCTCCCAGCCATAGTCTGGACCATGAGAGCACATAACTGTCTCAGTCATAGTTGAGCTTCCTGAATGATAAACAAGGCTTGCCAGGTAAACCTGTAAGCAATGAATACGGTTCTGTCACTGTATTCTTTCTGTATCAAATGACCTCTTCACACACCATACACCAAAGAAATCTCATGATTGAAAGTCACATTCATGATTAATGAGTTGATAGCTTGAAAACATACAAAGGAGAAAGTTGTATCAATACAATTACAAAGCCTGGGTTTGGGGGAGTTCACAGAAACATAACATAAAAACATTTTCAACGGTGGTTGTTAGCGGGGTAGCCATGCTACAGGCAGACTGATGATCATCTCTGTCCACCATTCTGCCTCATAGCCCCTTGTTGAAGTAGACATGGCGTATGCCATCTCCATACTGAGACACGATGGACTCCCTGAGCTCTGGCTCCAGCTTGGACACAGCAATGGAACTGGAGTAAAAAACACAGGCACGTACACTGTTAATGAGTACTGAAGTCCCCCTTCAGGTAGAGCACAAGGTACGTTGGGATTTAGAGTCTGTGTTGTTTACCAACTCTGAGGAAAGAGGGAGCAGGCTGCTGGTACCATGAAGACGAGGCTAGGGGAAGGGAGGAGAAGGGATTAGAGGGGAGGAGAGTTACAAAAAGCAGCAGGAGAGCTGTTCCCAAGATAATCTTTTCCAGTTGATTACAGTTCTACGGGTCAGAGAAGTTAGCCTGGACTTACAACACTCCCACCATCATCACTTGCAGGGGCCCATGGAAGAACTTGATTTTCTGGAACACAGTGAAGAGGTCTGTCATTAATTATTGCTAATTGATGAGTGGTTAAAGATTTCAACTACTGATTACTTTATAACTTTTATACCATTTTGAATGTTTTGAATATAATAAACAATGTTTGATCTATACCCTGCTATATTAGCTCATGAAAACATGACCCATATGCCTATATATGATTTATGTTTCTTGTAGCATTGATAAACGGTCATTATGCTGTTTGCTAAAGCTTGCTTATGCCTGCATAGTTATAAGTCAGTTATATGTAAGATGCGACTAGGAAATGTCTATGATACTAGATTGCAGGTCTGAAGTCACAATGTTACCAAAGTGTATAATGCCATGCAACTTTGAATGAGGAAAATAAGAAGAACGTCGAGGCTATCTAGGAGCCCTATCTAAAGACTAAACAAAAGCTATCTAGCACCATGAATGAGGCATCTTCTTTCTGTGCTTGCAAAGCTATGTTGATTGTCACCCCTCTCCCATATTGTGATACTATTTAACTGCTTTTCATTCCTGTATTCATTGTCCAGTCCTCTGAGATGCTCATCTTGAGTGCATCAGACACCTGCACCTTACAGATCTGTAATAAATACTTAGATTTTGTCTTGAACTTGTATTTGCCAATGGACTTCATCAACTTGGTACTTTCACAGCAATAGAGTAGAACAAGAGACTTCTTCCACAGCATAGTGCACAATAACTACATCTTCCTTCTTTACATCTCCCTTTTATCTTTGTCTGTCTTCCTCTCACCCACCACACTGTCTTTTTATCACACACTTGTCACATGTCAGTCATTGGGTTTTTCGTCAGCACAACTTCCCTCCCTCTCTTACCCCCAACAGGGTTTGAACTCAGGGCACTCCTGGCTGACCACCCCTCATAAACGTGGCTCTAGCTACCTTTTCTATGGGGCAGGTGAGGGGGAGTTTAACCAATTCAACATGGCTACGCTTGCACATAAGCGTACACACTTACTTGCATGAACTTGTATTTCTCCAATCTCTGCATGACAATCGGCAGAATGACTGTGGGGGAAAAGGAGAACAGATGTATGAAGAGAGTGCTGTGAGAGGTTGTTTGATTGGATGAATTAATAAAAATGTACTGCATTCAAACGCATTCTTACTCATGCCCGGGGCTGCCATGGTAACGCGAGAGATCACCACCTGAGTGATACCCTTAATGGCAGCTTTCTGAGAAAGAGGAGAGCAAGAGCAAAGGGGAGAGAGGGAGGAAGAGGAGAGAAATAGAGAAGGAGAAAGAGAGGAATAGAGGAGAGAGAAGGGGAGCAAGCGAGGGGGAGTGAGAGATTGAGTGAGTGGGCAGTCTCGTGAGTGAATGCGATGCCATCAGCCCAGTACTCACTCGAGAGTGGCCGAGCTTGTTGCCGTTCTCATCTGTGACTGCAATGCCATTGAGAATCTCTCTGTAGACACACACACGATCAGTACCACACACACGATCAGTACCACACACACGCCCGCGCAATCAAACACACGCAAACACAAGTTATACTTACTGTTGTCTCATCATGGGGATGTTGACACAGTTAGCTGCTGCCACAGCTGCAAATGGCACCCAGCGGGCGACTAAGGGAGGGGCTCTCTGGAGGTGGGGGGGAGGGGTTAGATGATGGTGAGACAGTTTAAGGCCAGAGAAGACCCTTTCACACAGCCTGTTAAAGCCGGGAATGTTGCCTTGCAGTTCAATAAAACAGGTACGGACACAGCATGGTGGGGTCGTCGTTGTACCGGCAATAAGCCGGCAGCAGAGGTACATTTATTAATTTAGCAGACGCTTTTGGTAGTCACAGAGCCGAATCAACGTCTGTTTAAAAGGGAGAGCCGACATGGCGGGACTACACATGCTATGACGCTGACGTCTAACATCACACAAAGTGGCGGCATTATGCCGGCTTTGTTTGGTTCAGTGTAAACAAGCAAAGCCGGCACAATGGCAGGTTATCTTTACGGCAATTTTGCAGGATTGCTGTATAAAAGGGGCTATTGATTAAAAGTCAGATTGAGATTCCATTATTTCAAGGCCGATAAGAAGTGTGTTTGTGTGCATACCACAGTCAACTTGTCTGAGACTGCTTTGCTGGTGGAGAAGGTACCTTGGTGTAGAGGTTCAGACCCACAGCTGTGGCCAGGGCAGTGCTAGTGGCTGTGATGTACGCCACTCCAATCTGCCTGGCAACACAAACAAACACACACAGAAAGGTTTCTCTGACGGAACTCTTTAGAGACATAAACAGGAGGAACCCTCTCTACTGGTTCTCCCCCTCATAGTCTCCCTCATTTGTCAAAGTTAACATTAGGTCAGATGATTTGCCCAGGGTTTGTGGTTCAGGACCTGGCCCAGTTTGGTGGCTTACTTTTTGGAGATGGGTGAGGCGGCATTGCGGTTGGTGTAGTTGACCAGGGCATTGAAAGACTGGTTCACCCACTGCCAGAACACTACAGCCGGCACTGATCTGTGGCCGCACACACGGACACACACACACAAATGGTTTCGGAGTCCAGCACGGTTTCATACAACCTATGGACAGAGGCCTATATCCCATAATGCACTCAAATGTAATGCACTCACATAAAGATATGATTGTGTGGATGTTTGCTACAACCCTGGCCCACCTGTAGAACTGCAGCATGAAGCCTGTGATTGCCATTCCCCCTGGAACCTGGAAGGACATCCGGCCAATCAGATTCATGCGGTCGCCCGTGTCAGGGTGAAAGGCGGAGTCATAGAGCTTCTTGGCGTAGAGAAGCTGCTCCTCGGTGGTGCCTGGAGGAATGCTGCCCGCTCTGCCACACACACACACACGAGCCACCACATTCTAGTGGGATTCCTCTTTGCATTTGTTAACGGAAACATAAATTCAGTTTCCCCTCCCTCCCTTCTTTTGTCCCCTTTCTCATCTCCCATCCCTCACTTCTTCTCTCCCCTTTCTTAACTTCCCTCCCTCACCTCCTCTCCCCTCCTCACTTCTTCTCTCCCCTTTCTTAACTTCCCTCACCTCCTCTCCCCTCCTCACTACTTCTCTCCCCTTTCTCAATTCCCCTTTACTCCCCCCCACATCCACCTGCAGCTGTCCACCAGCTCTCGAGCCTGATCCAGGCTGGAGTCGGGTAGCAGGGCCGTGCGGAAGTCTGTGATGTTGAAAAAGTGTTTCAAACGGCCCATGAAGGTGCTCTGGTCCCAGCGGGGAGAGTCGATGTCAAACCGACTCTGGTCCATCCTGGCTTCCCTAGCGGGAAAGAGGAAGCACAGGGTTTTTGAAATTCTAACAAAATGATCCTAACAAAAAACTAGTGTCAAACTCATCTCAGGCTCCTTAAGTACTGACCACCAAACCGTACCTGTGAAGCGCAAACCCACTGACTGACATACGCTTTCTGTATCTTTAAATCCAAGATGTGAAATAGCGAAACGTTTATAAACTTCACTTCTGATCTAGCGAACTCTAGCCATTTAGCTTGTTTACCAGCAAGGCACATTCCTGGGCTGACTTATGCTACATATGTCACTGGGTTTCACCCCACTGGATAACACTATTCTAGCAAACAGCAAGGTAGGTACACGTGTTTATATGTATGCCGCTAAATAATATATGATCGATTAGCTACATACCTTGATAGGTCAGAATACGCGTGGGAACACTAACTCTTAATTGTAGTGGATGTAGTTTGAGTTCAATTTAAGTGTTTTAAAATTCTATAATAGCTAAACCGAAGGAGGGGTTCACGTGGCAGCACGTCTTCCAATCAGAGTAGAGGGCAGCTCAGTCCCTCTGTTCTCTTCACATTTCTCTCTTTCAACCGAAAATTACAATTATTGGCCGCCAGCACATGGAATTAATTGCTTATTGCAGTATTTATTCAAATGCAGTATTTATTTGCTAGTTAGCTAAAGCGACAGTTTGTGCAAAGGGCTGTTTGCACTGTCTCTTTAAATCCACCACCCCACTTCCTCTTTTGTCACTAAAGGGCTACGTTCGAATACTTTTAAAGTGCATGCTTCCTTGACTTCCTCACTTGACGATCTGCTCTGAGTGAGTGAGTGACCGGTTTATGGGCGAATTTCAGGAACGCCAGGGCCCAGTTGTTCAAAAAAGTTGGATCTGGATCATAATTATTTGGATTTTGAAATCCCATGTTTTGTTATCCAGGCTCAAGTAATCAATTTTACTTTTGTGCTGGTTTTTCAAGCAACATTGGATTGGATCACCCTGATACCAAATTCGGATTCCCAGTGTTATAAATGGGACTACATATAAGAATGTAGGCTACTAGCTACGTAAAGAACGGGTTCAATAGCCAGCATGGGGGTCACTTTTAAGTGTTTTGATTTGAAGCATAAAACAATCCAAACTGTCAGAGCCATCATCTGACCCACAAACAAATAAAAACAAACAAATATACATTCTTCACAAATACAATGTGAATATTTTGAACATGTGTTTCAAAATGAGAAAAATGCTAAATTTCCAATAGTTAACTAAATTAAAGAACTTTCAGATTTCGTCTTCAGTTGTGGAGAGACCAGCTTTTTGAAGCTCCCTTTTGGAGGGGGATCTCAATTCTGTCTTTGGTTTGCTGAAGTTGGGAAAGAGTGATTTGTTCCTTTGCCAGACTAATCTGTACTTCTGCTCTTTCATATAAATACATGTATATGTGCTACATGATACAAATATAGTTTTAATTTACCAATTGTTATTACATTTTTTTCCTGAAATCCATCCTTAATCCACCCTTCTGCTGGGATCAGTATGATCTAGATTTATTTTAGATCAAAGGTATTCCAGTTCTATAAAAACGTTTAGAACAACATATATTGAAGGTTTGATCCAGATCAAAACCAAGACTGGATTACGTGATCTAATTCAATTTCAGAATCCTTTTTTTATTTTGAACAACCCATTTTTAAGATTTGATCCAATCCAATAGCCGAAATCTGATCAGATCACTTCTGAACAACTGGCACAAGGTGTGAGTGTGAAAGACAGGATTACACAGTGTGTGTGTGTGTGTGTGTGTGTGTGTGTGTGTGCACATTCCAAACCCATTAGAACATTACATAAATACTGGAGATATTGTTTGTTTCCATAGTCACCTCAGTGAATTAATATTAAAAAAAATGTTTTCATGTTTGATCTTTGGCCTCATTACTGTGCCAAAAACGGCTCCTTGTGTTCCCACAAAATGTTGCAGCTCTAGTGTGTTGAAAAAACAGACTGTGTAAAGCTGTATGTGTCTGTAATAGGCTCGTAAAACACCTCTAAAGTCTGATGTGTCTATGTATAGTTACAATGTGGTTGTGCCGAATATCCACGGGTAGCAATACCTTAATTTTTTCTCTGTATTTTATTTTCTTTCTCTGGATGTTTCTGAGCTGATTGATTAAACAGACACACACACATAAATGCATGCACACTCATATATACACATGCAGGATGAATGCTGGAAACCTTTGTTAGGTTAATGAAAATCACCAGACAGACCTCAGGCCAGACAAAAACAGGATATTGTTACAATCTATCACACACTTTATTAACTTCTGTGTGGAAGAACTGATACTTTGTGTGTGTGTGTGTGTGTGAGAGAGAGAGAGAGAGAGAGAGAGAGAGAGAGAGAGAGAGAGAGAGAGAGAGAGATAGATGAGAAAAGATACACTTGTTTATAAAATAGGAAGTGGGTGGCAATTTCGTGAATATCTTCAATTATGCAAGGCAACATTAAAGGTGTGTGTGTGTGTTAGTGTGTTTGGGTCAAAGTGTGTTCATTGCAGCTCCTACAAACCTCCAGGGTAAAACACACAAACAGCAGCTGCACAACAGCTGACAGCTCCCCGGTACAGAGCTATATAGTGAAACACACACACCCTCTCTTTCCCTCTCTCCCTCTCTGTGTCTCTCTCTCTCTTTCACACACACACTTACACAACTCTAACAGGCATATGCCCCAAAGGCAAGGGTGTGTACATACTCATCTTCTCTTTCTCTGCGCACCTGCCATAGTACAGCACAGCTGTGTGGCACATAAGTCTTTACTCAAACACACACACATTCACCACACGCACACAGCACACAACTCAAGTCACACCATTTCATAGGCAAACACACACCGACATGAGGATCGTTCAGCAACACCTGAGCACACATTCTCCCACACAGCATGAAACCACTCCCACTAACCTCCAAGAAGTACAAACACAGTCAAACACACCATTCCAAATAGCACCCAGCATATCAGCACAGGGCCGATATTGTATCCTGTACTTTCCTGCTGAATTCCCCATATGCTGTCATGATGACCCAGCAACACACCCACACATACAGGGGGAGAGAGAAAGAAACAGAGTAAGAAACAGTGTAGAGAGGGGGGAAAGAGAGTGATGAATGAGGGGAAAGACAGTGGAGAGAAAGTGAAAGAGAAAAGTTGGAGAGAGAAAAAAAGATTGGTTAGTGGAGAGAGAAACAGAAAGCCGAGAAAGAGAGATAGAATGGATTGTGTTGCTTTGCCTCTCCAACAGTATTCCATCACCAGATGTCCAGATTATTTCTAGACAGACATGAGGAGTGAGGATTGGCGGAAGATTTTAAAGTGCATTACACAGCCTTAGCCCTACTGGATCATCACATACAACAACCAGTGAGAGCTCTTCCATTTACAGTTTGGTAGAATTCAATCTGGGACTGGAGATCTAGCAGCACACTTAGATTGAGCAGTGCACCCCTAACACAGTCTGTGAAGAAGAGAGGGCCAGCCTATTAAAGAGCCCCCTCTGAACAGCCGGCTCATGTTTTATTAATCAAGCATAGAGACAGAGAGAGAGTGAGAGAGAGAAAGAGAGAAGGGGGGGCAGTACAGTTGAGCATGGGGAATTCTGACAAGCTGCCACATACATGTCACTTCCCCTACATACACATGAACACACTCACATGCACACACACATGCACATGCAATACTGAGGCCTTGAAGATGGCAAAGACTGTAACTAAACCTAGCCCCTCTTCTCCTTCCCCTCCATCTCAGGGACAGGGTCTTAAAGGGCACACAGTCAAATGAAGCTACAAAAAGCTAAATATGCTCTATATACACACACACACACCAGCAGGACTGAGTTTAGGGGGTGTGGACAGGAGGGCAAGAGCAGGGAGAAGACAGAACATTTCATAAGTTATAAGACGTGCAGGTTCATGACGAAGTTCCATCATTCTCATGCCCCTCTTCCTTTTTCACACGTACGATTCCTCTTTCCTCTCCTCCACCCCACCCCACCATTCAACCCCAACCCTCCACTCATACACCCTCCATCTCCTGCTTAGTTGGGGGAGGGGAGGATGAAGGGAGAGAGGGAGGGAGGGGTGGAGGTAGTATGACTGACAGATCGGCGGATGACTGTGCAGTCCCAGGCCTCATTAAGAAGTCTGTGCTTATATCATCTGCTATTCTACCCATCCTCCACTGCACCGGGCGCAATCAAATGATACCACAGGAGAGGGAGAAAAGGATGGAAGGAGAGATGGTGGGAGGGATAGGGAGAGGGAGGGAAGGAGAGGAAAGGTAAGAGAGGAGGGGAGAGAACAAGGGAGGTAGAGAGGGAGGGGGGAGGATGAGAGAAAAGAGGGGGAGGGTTTACAGTTGATCTTCCTCAATGAATGCTGGGAGGCGACCTAACGTACCATCCAGCTGCGCCACAGAGACAAAGGGAAATCTCTCCCAGGCAAGGTACTTTAATATGCTGCATGTTTTAAACCAGGAAGTAGACACACTGCAGAAAATGCACACACTTCCAACAGGCTACCAGGAGCAAAACATTCTCTGTTACTGTCATTTATTATGTATGGCATAGCATTCCCAAGTTTGTTTAGGATATAGTATTGTATAGTGGCATGTAGATTAGTCTGTTCTAGACTTTGTGACCTCCTATTCTCTCTCCATTCCTGACTCAGTTCATTGGGTGTATCCAGTCTGGCAGTAGGAAAGGTTCCATAAACGGGTGACATATACTATTTGTACGTCATTTAGGATAAAGGTATCTGCTAAATGAATCAATGTAAATAGAGTATTACGGAACAGTGTGTATATGTGGTATAGGAGCTTCTTTCACACATTTCAGGCCCAATGAATGGTTGTGAAAACATCTCTTAAACTAACACACCTTCTCTCAATGACGAGCTCCATGACCACACACACACACACCTGCGGGGGAGTGGGTTTGATCAGGTTAAAGTGTAACCAACACAACAGTAAAAGAACAGCGAACATTCTGTGGCATACAGAAATAGTGAATCCCAGCTGGCACGTTTTCAGCACCAGGTTTAACATGAGACATGGTCCAAGCTAATGTCTTGGAATAACACAAACAGCAATATCACATATATTTCCTTTTAGCCATAATCAAACAATATGTTAGTCTTGTTCTGAAGTACATTGATTTGTTTATTTTGTGTACAGTAGCAGTTTAATTCCATTTGTTATCTGGTATAAAAGTCATGAAAAAACGGACAACCGTTTATGCCACATCCTGCCAGGACCCATGGAATATACAGCCACCTCCAGGAGGCTTTCAGCAACTGACAGGAAGTCAAGAGCTTTGGGACAGGAAGTTAAGACTACTTTCAGGAAATAAAATGAGTTCTTAGGGGTTCTCAGGCACTGCAGTCTATGGATTGAGTCAATAACAATTCTCTCTGTGGAGAGGAAGGACTTCTTTTAAGACAAATAACTTCCTGAATGTGGTTAAGACCAAGTTGTCATAGCTTACAGTTCCAGTCAAAGCAAAACATTAGGTAAAACAGTAATTATCCAAAGCAAATCTACTTTCTTGCCATCACACACACACCCCAATTATAACAGCCTGTTATATTTATCCTCTATTCTGATGTGTTCATAATCACACCAACATGAATCCTGTCTATGAACTGGGAGTCAGGTGGCTGAGCGGTGAGGGAATCGGGCTAGTAATCTGAAGGTTGCCAGTTCGATTCCCGGCCGTGTCAAATGACGTTGTGTCCTTGGGCAAGGCACTTCACCCTACTTGCCTCAGGGGGAATGCCCCTGTACTTACTGTAAGTCGCTCTGGATAAGAGCGTCTGCTAAATGACTAAATGTAAATGTAACTGTCATTCCCACAGAGAGGGAAAGAAAAATAACAACAAGTTTGTAGACTTGTGAGAGCAGAAAGTAGACTGGGATCCAGAAGTTTTATAGGCACAGTTCACTGTTAACTGGTGACGTAGTGCTTGGCCGAGGACTGCCCGTACAGCCCGTAGAAGTCTGGGTGTCTGTGTGTCTGTGAGGCATCTATCCAGTCCCTCATAGACAGCCCCTGCATGGCTGAGGCTCCGGAGGACAGCTGGGGATGAGGAGGGTACTCCGGCGAGGTCACCCAGGGGAAGGAGCCTGATCTCGGGTAGGGTGGGTTGGTGCGAGGGGGCACCCCAGAGCAATAGCAGTTATCCATGGTACACATAAGGATCTTCCTGCCTGCATACTCCGGCAAAACAGCCTGCTGAGAGGGGCCCCCACTGGGGTAGTGGGAAGGGGGGAAAACGGGGCCCGAGTGGTGGGGGGCCGATGGAGAGCCACTGGAGCTGTCCCCCAGAACACTGATATGTTGGACTGAGGAGCTGGGGCCTAAGCTGGGGTTCAAAGCCTGGGAGGGGCCCTCGGAAGAAGACGAGGAGGGCCCCTGACGGCCCTGGCCACCCAGGTAGGGCTGCTTGGCGCTGGGGGAAGGATCCTGGAAGTTGTGGGCCCCTCCAGAGCCCTCGGGGAAGGCTGAGAAGTGTTTGCGCTTCTCTGGCCTGGAGGAGGAGGAGGAGGAGGCTTGGGAGGTGGCTGGGTACGGCACTGTCTGGAGAAGGAGCGAAGGTGCACTGAACGGAACTGGGAGAAGAGTACAGGGGGGGGGGGGAGATAAAGAGGAAGATGACACAAGGATTGAGAAAGATGGGAGAGGTTAGAGAAAATACTATTTATTAAAAAAATACACATCTGTTGACACACAAAATACTTGAAGAGAGCTGTAAGAGTAGTATGTACAGTAGTTAGTCAGTGTTATTTACTCTCTCCTCTTCCTCTCTCTCCCTCGCTTTTTAATATTTGAAATGGCAAACAATAACACAACAGTGGTACCGGTATCTCAACTCCTCTCCTTTCTTACCTTCCAGCATCTTGTGCAGGTTCTTCTCCTTCTTGGTGACCTCTGAGAGCAGGAGCTTGGAGTTGAGATGGCCGACCTTGTGAGGTGGGAGGCCGCTGCCCAGACATGACTGGGACCTAACCGAGCACACACACACATGCGGGGCACACATAGGAGGGACAAGGTGGGGAATGAACAAGATGTTCCACAGTGAGCCCAAACGTCTACCACTAGATCTAGAGGAACTGTCCTAGAAAGGGGGTGATGCCTGGTAGGGCTCAGCACTGGTAGGGCTCATCATCACTGAAAACACTGTTACAACAGACACACATACACTGGTTCCTCTCAAGTGTTATCGGCACAGCGAAGCACTCACCTGTCACTCAACAGCTTCACAGGTTTGGTGTTCTGGAACAGACAAACACATTTGTCAGTTAAGTCCACAACTGTTAATTTATTTAGCATGTGTGTGCGTGTGTGTGTGTGTGTGTGCGTGAGCGAGCGATACCTTCATGAAGTTGATGTCCTCGGCCCTGTCCAAGACCATCTGAACAGAGCTCAGTAGCTTGTCAGCCTCCTGTCTCCTCTCGCTGAGCCGCAAGGCCTGCTGGGAGTTCTCCTGTCGGTATCTGGAGTGGGCTCGGTCTAGCAGCTGCATGGTCTCACTCAGGTCCTCTTCCAGCATCAGCTGCATACGCCGGTACTGAGACTTCACCTGCTCCTTCAGCTCACACACAGCATCCTGCAGGAGAGAGGGGAGTTAGAGGCTAGTTATGCACACACACATACGCGCACGCACGCACACACAGCAGTATAAGGTTGACCACGTACCACTGCGCTGGACTTTCCATGGATTTTCTCACTCCATTTCTCTATTTTCTAGAGCAATGCGTGTGTGTACGTGCGTGTGTGTACGTGCGTGTGTGTACGTGCATGTCCTACCTCCACCTGTGTCTTGTCCGACTCCAGCTTGCAGAGTTGCTCCTCAATGTCCTGAACCCGATCCTCTATCCTCTCCTGTTGCTTCATCAACATGTGCTGAAGAGAGAGGGAGAGAGAGAGAGAGAAAGAGAAAGAGAGAGAGAGAGTAAAGAGACAGAAAAATACACACAAGGGTTAGTCACAGATCTCATCACAAGACTCTTGAGAACCAAACTTTACTCTGGTGCACATCCAAACACACACACACACACACACACAATATGAGCCCAGATGCCCTGACCAATATCCTTCCCTCTCCTTTAATAACCCTAACCTCTCCGAACCCTCCCCTCTCCCATCCTCACTCCATCCTAACCCTCCCTCCTGAGACAGACTGAGACACACACAGAAACAGAGACACACACAGAGACATGCACACAGAGAGACACAGAGAGACACAAGACCCAAGCCAGGCCATGCAGCAGTAAGTGAACCTTGGTCAATTTCATGAGAAAGGTACCTAGCAGGCACAGAGGGGAGGAGGCTGCTGCCATGGCAGCAAAGCACTTGTGTGTATATATTTATACAATATGGGAACATGTGAGAGCAGAGTGTGAGAGTCAGGAGAGAGCAGGAATGAGAAAGAGAGAAACAGGGAGTGAAAGGGGGGGCGAGGGGGAGTGAGAGCGAGAGATGGAGAGAGAAAGGGGCACGGAGTTAGAGATGGTGGGAGTGAGAGAGGGGGAGAGAAAGAGACAAAAAGGGAAAACCTGCTTGTCCTTCTCTCTTTCTGTAAAACAGTAGGTCTCTCTTTGTTTGTTCTGGCCTCTCTGTCAGTGACCGATAGTCATGACTGTGTGAATAACACACCAGACTATGCTCCGTGTGAGTGAGTGTGTGAGTCTTTGAGCAAATCTGCTTTCCGAGAGTGATGCAAAGTCGTACAAAAGGAGAAAGGAAGTGGCCAAAAGAGAAAACTAGGGCCAGGAACCGCAAAGTTTCCAGGGTACCAGATAATGCCCTGGGGTACCAACTAGGGCACTGGTGTATAGTCTAACCTTATTGTCTAAACCTTACCAAAAAATAATAATCTGGTATCTTGCTCACTCAATTAATCCAGAATATAGTAAAACCAAATCCACCTTGTGGGTGGAATCATTGCATAATTGAGTGGCTGGTGCCTACAACTAATCAAGTGCCCGATGGTACAGAAGAGTGTTGTGTGAAAAGATGTGTAACTCTGCAGAGATTCTGCGAGTCTTCGTCCTGTGGCACCGCAATTTCCTCAGATGTATCCACAGGGGGTGACAACTTGAATTGGAAGACTGTCTTATTATTGTTTTATGTTCATAAATGTTTTGGCATCATTTGCTAATGTACTTTTCAAATAAAAGGCTTAAATGGGCATTCAGTTACCAAGTAGGAAGCAGCATCTCAGCCATGTGCTCCCTATCCGTGTTGTGGTAATCCCTTACCACAACACCCTTATCCCTTATTTGCTCACTGAACTCTCCATCATGTTGCTTCCAGCCCTGCAATGACTACTTTTTAATATCCAAGTGACACTCATGCATTGGCAATATTGTGCAGAACACAACCTTCTACTAACGAAGCACAAAAAGGCATTTTCATGCACTCAAACATTGAGCATTGATTGAATGAGAATGGTCTTAGAGGGAGACTGTGTACAGTATGGTGGGATAAGCCAGGTCTTGATGGGTCACTGCCTGCTAACAGTGACCCATGGCTCTGGATGGGTCCATTTTGTAAAATAAAATAATAATGTGCTGAACCAAACCCATTGCACACAGTAAACATAAGTGTGTAACCGCTCACTCTTTTGATAAATATGCCTGAATGACTTCTGGAAATAAATTGCGTTAAATCGCTGATGAAGAGGCCATTACGCAGGAGGAGCAGCACTGCTAAAATGCACCGCTATTCCTCCCAACACCTCCTCCTGACACGGCCATTACTGGCAACGCCTACTTCATGGCAAACTTTGTGGAATTTACACAAATGCACCTTAGCTGGCATGAAAAAGATCAAATGCCTGGAGCATTACCCATTTGACAGCTGTAGAGAGTGAGCAACAGAGCGAGTTGTGGGAAAGAGAATCCAATAAAGAGAGAGATGAGAGTGAGACAGGAGAGAAACCATTAAAGAGAGATGAGAGTGAGACAGGAGAGAAACCATTAAAGAGAGAGATGAGAGTGAGACAGGAGAGAAACCAATAAAGAGAGAGATGAGAGAGACAGGAGAGAAACCATTAAAGAGAGAGATGGAGGGACAGAAATACAGATAGATGGGGGAGAAACAAATAAAGAGAAAGATGGGTGGATGAACAGATGGAGAGATGTTGGAGAAACAGATAGAGAGATGGATGGAGAAAAACCAGATAGAGATGAGGGAGGGAGAAACAGAGATGTAGAAACAGAAAAGACAAAGAGGGAGAAAGCTGAAAATTTGAGTGAGAGATGGAGGGGGGAAAGGGAAAAGAGAGATGGAGGGATGGAGCCGAAGAAGGGAATTATAGTAGGCCCTGGTAACAGTGCTGCTCTGGTATCACAGAAACAGGCCTCTTCAGATGCACTTTTTCCTGTGTTTTTCTTATCTACCTTTCTCACACACGGTCCAAGAGACTGCGACCGTTCAGCCCAGTAAACGCGACACTCCAGTCCATTCATTCTTTCGCTCTCTTTTGTTCTCTCAGCACCCCCTCTCTCTATCCTCTTACCTTTCCCTCTCTTGCCCTCTCTACCATCACATCTTCACTCCTGCACTGTTTAATTTGCCTCTCCATCTCTTCTCCTACCCTTTCTTACCTCACCTTCTCTTTTATTATCTTCCAAAACGATCCTCTCTTTCTCTGGTTCTATGCCTTCTCCAGAAAGACTAGGTCTGGGAGAGAGAGACTGGCACTGGGAGATAGAGACTGGCACTGGGAGAGAGAGACTGAGACTGGGAGAGAGAGACTGGGACTGGGAGAGACACAAGGAATCACACAGCTGAGTGCTGACCGGTGAAGAGTCACCATTTCTCTTAGCTGAGTGCTGAGTTGTGAGCTCTACTAGTGACTCAAGCTACACAGAGGCCCAGAATCAAGACCACATCCTGGGCTATCAAGACCAGACTGACCCCTGACCTGAGACAGCTCACTGGAGCGCAGCACACAGGAGAACTAGGCCTTTCAGAGGACAGAAGCAGGCCAGGCCCCAACCCAGCAGAACTGGGCCTCGGTGTTGTGTTGCGTTTGTTTGCCCAACAGACAGACACAAAACAAGAGCTCCAACAGAATGAAACCACATCCCCAGAGAGAGACCCTTAGCCTGCACACACACACCCCCACCTCCCACACACACAGCTTCTGTCTGCATGCATAATAGTGCTTCCAATTACACCCCGTGCTGTACCCTTTACTTCACCATACAATGTATCAGTTTCTGTTCCACGCCTTCCTTTCTCTTTCCCCTACTAAGTGTGAGATAGTACTGTGCTGGGATAGTTAGAACTGGACTGAGCTGGACTGGACTGTGAATAGCTATGCGGGCTAGGCTGGACCAGGATGTTGATGTGCAAGAATCCCTGAGGGTACAGACATCAGAGTCTCTTTCAGAATCAAAGGACAAGTTTTCCACATGACATGTCATCAAAACGCCCTCCACATTGTAAGAGCATGACTCATATTCAGACAGACATGACACTGCCAACTCATTATGGGGGAGGGGAGAAAGTAAGAGGTGAGGCATTGAAATGTCCCCCCCCCCACACACACACACACATACAAAAAGATTTTTTATAGATGCTTTTAGTCACAGAAGCAGCTCTGGAAGAGTTGAGCTAGCATGGTGGTTTGGGCTTTGTGCTCTACATAAACAGTTCGGAGGTTTGCCAACAGCATTCACGGCCTCAAACTAAAATAGCCCCCTGGAACGGGCCAGGCTCTCGCGCCCCCACCCCAGTGGGATGGTCCAACCTCCCCCACCCCCACCCCTGTGAACGACCTCCCATCAACAAGAATGATGAGGGGAAACTTTATCCTCCAATCACTGCTACAAAGACACCAGTGTTGGTTCCATATTCTAAATCTGAATCGCCATGACAAAACCTTCGTTGAACACTGAGGAAAATGTGTGTGTACAGTACGTACATGTGACTTAACAGGTGTGTGTGTGTGTACATTTAACAGGTGTGTGTGTGTGTACACTTAACAAGTGTGTGTGTGTGTACTTAACAGGTGTGCCTGTGTTTTGTGTGTGTACATATGACAGGCCTGTGTGCGTGTGTGTGTGTGTGCTCAGCTGTGCTGAGGAGAGGAGCAGGCTGTACATGTAAGAACAGGCTGGGAACCATTGTGTTGTCTCTGAGCTATGCTGGCTACTAGCCCAACACACAGCTGGCCAGATAGGAGGAGGAGAAGGAGGAGGAGATACAGAGGAAGAAATAGAAAGAAAGAAAGAAAGAAAGAGAGACAGAGACGGAAGGGAGAGAGAGAGAGAAGAGGTAGGATACTTATGGAGTTTGCGGGGGTGTCAGGTAAACACACCCTTCCTGTGGAGGGAGGAGAGGCACATCTAATGAATTCCTGTGTGACTTGAGTCACCCTGTAAAAACCCTGCCGTTATGAAAGAACAAAAAGATGTGTGTGTGTGTGTGTGTGTATGTGTGAGTGAGAGAGCGTAGTGTGTTTTAAAGCTGTAATTTCTCACTCCCTCTCTCTGCCTCCATCGAAGCCACGACACATGGGCCATGAAAGAGCGTGAGAGAGAGAGAATTCCTCCACGCATCCACAGGGCCAGTCTTGCCAAGCCCACAACAGCACACCTCACAGCAACACATCATCACTCACCAGCACCCACCCACCCTCCCCCCCCTCACCCTCCCTCCCATCTTCTTCCTTCTTTCCCAACTTCCTTCATGACACACATGGCAAGATACTTTAGCAAGCAACACTAAGTAGCCACTATGTTTAGTGACCCATCTGTTGAAACCAGGAAACAGCCCTTCTTATTGGAAACCCTCGTGTCAAAGCATAGCGGTCTCACAGTTTCCTTCAGGTTAGTATGCAGATTTGCTGTCCAAGTGTTTCTCGGGATGTGTCAGCTCATCAACGTGTGATCCCATTCAGATCGAGGACAGGGGTGTATTACACATCTGTGGTTTGCCCTTTCACCCACTTTCCACCCCGACAAAAGCGAAAGATCCTTGTCATAATGTATTGTCCCGCGAGACACTCCGACGCACATTAACCAACTTCCTGTCGAAGCTAGTGCCACCCCTCATGGTTTTCAGTCATCACTTCCTGTTTGGGAAGATTTCATCTTTAGCCCTGCGTGAGGGGAGGGTGGGACTGTGTTACCAGGAACTTTACCATGTCTGATTCATAGAGGTAGTGGGTGCCAACACACATAATAGTACACACCTTATTATCCAGATGAATCATTTTTTTGTACAAAAAAGTTTCTGTTTACATTCAGTACAGGAAAGACTGGACAGTGGAAGTACATACTGTGACTTTTGAGACAGTTCAATTAACAATCATACACAAAGTGAGTATTTTATGTGTCTGTGACTCTACTGTGTGTCTGCGACTCTGCTCTGTTGTGTGTCTGTGATTATACTGTGCCGTGTGTCTGTGGTCTAGCTCCATGGAGCAGCTGGACATTGTGGAAACATGTACACACCCTTTACTTCATACATGATCCATACATGATCCAATTAGTTCCACTAGCACTTCTACACGCTAAGTTGAGCAAGATATACTACTGGCTCAGCTAGTAAAGACGTGTGTGTGTGTGTGTATGTGTGTGTGTGTAAGGGGGAGAAGGGGGGCACAGCTTTACCACCCTTTTCTGTGCACATGGAGCTTAAGTGCAACTATAAACAGAGCACTTTATGAGGATGAAGGATAAACCCTAAAGCCTTGTGCTGGGTCAGTTTCCTTGTAAGGTATAGGCCTTTCAGATGTGACAAACTGGATGTCAAACTAACAAAGAGAGGGAGTCAGGTGGCTGAGCGGTTAGGGAATCGGGCTAGTAATCAGAAGGTTGCTGGTTAGATTCCCCAGCCGTGACAAATGATGGTGTGTCCTTGGGCAAGGCACTTCACCCTACTTGCCTCGGGGGAATGTCCCTGTACTTACTGTAAGTCGCTCTGGATAAGAGCGTGTGCTAAATGAATATAAATATAAATATAAAATGTAAATGTAACGAAAGAGACCTTTGGGCCAGACATCCTCAAACATCAACAAATGTGGCACAGAGTGGCACTGATAACCCGTTTAATACCCTATTCACAAATAAATACGTGAAAATTAAACCCTTTTTAAAAGAGAAGCTAGATTCATGTCAGTGGCCTGGTCATGGGCCTCCTATAGGCCCGTTGTGGTGCACTTACCCGAATATCGTTCCTTCGCACCTCCACGTCGCAGACGGCGTGTCCATGGCTCGAGGCGCACCTGGAGAAGCAGCAGTACTGACAGACGGCCACCTGCTCTGCCTCGCAGTGGAACAGTCGGTACTCGTCGTGCTGTGGGCAAGTCCACGCTCTCACCTCCTCCGTATCCACCAACAGGTGCCCCGGAGCCGGTGACGGCTGCTGCAGGTGCGTTTGGACGTGAGATTGACAGCAGGGCGCTTTGCAACGCAAGCAAACTTTCTGCGCCGGGAGCGGAGGGCCCCGTCGGCAGAAGATACAATGCAACACCGAGGGTGTCTTGTCGACGTTTAACGAATTGAACTTCTCCACAATGTTCGTTAGTTTGATGTTCTTTTCCAGTGTGGGTTTCTGAGAGTATGCGTGATTGCACTCTGGACATCGGACTGCCGCCGCCTCTTTGGCCCAGGCCTCGGAGATACAGCCCCGGCAGAAGTTGTGTTTGCACTGGAGCTGTATGGGCTCCTCGAACACATGAAGACAGATCGGACAGATAAGTTCTTCTTCGAAACAGTTTTTCCAACTCTCTGCCATGTTGGTTTCGTTTGTTGGATTCCTGTCAACGGTTCTGTAAGAATTGGCTGGCCTAACCCGGATTCTTTGTTTTAGAAAAGTAGGCTCTCCGACAAAATTACAATACAAAGTAAAACGATATAGCTATAGACTAAAGAATATTTAGATTCTGCAACTTACCCTAGCCTAACCACTGAACTACACTTGTCGTGTCTTTATGACAAAAACGATTAGAAAAATCTACAACCCACCAAAATAATCTGCTTTTTGATTATAATGGCGTAACACTTAATGGCGAGACATTAAGGGACAAGGATGCTGATACGGTATAGCGCGTTCCCTATCTGTCAATCATTAATGTCCATCCACAAAACAGCCGAGGGAAGTTGACAAAACAGACTTAACAGTTGGGCATGTTTAGGATATACTATCATAAAAAAAGTCAGAAACTGAAGCAGAATACAGAACAAGCAGACAGAGTAGGCTATGTCGCTGCGAATATGAATTCCCTCACACGAAGAGGAAGTGAAAAGCGCAAGTAGGACGGATATTCGTCAGGTAGCCGATCTATGGGCCTAACGGGTTAATTTAAGAAGAGAGCCAGAGTCTGTGGAGTAATTGTAACAACGTATCAAACAGTCACATTAAATAGCTCTCACAGCCTACTAGAATTAGGTCGACACGTCTTTCTATAGCTTTCTATTAACAGCCATTTTGTCAGCGTCTTTAGAGCAAATTTAAAAAGCAACGTTACTATTTATTTTCCATCTCATTTGTATGCAGCTTCTCCGATGCAGCGACAGTCTGTTAAAAACGGAAAACGTCAGAAGATTTCTGCTTCTTCGCAGGATCAAGCGATTCGTTGACGGTCAAGGTCTAAATACATTTCCAAAAAATTGTCGCTGCACTATATTCCAGTCGTCCTAATATGATAATCGTTGTGCTTTTTCTGGTTCCTTTAGGAGAGCTATAGCCACACTGGACGTAACTCCGAATTTTGCTCGGCTCCCCCTTCTCTGATAGCGTGACGGCAGCACTGATACATAAAGGAGGAGGGGTCTACGGGGAAGTAGGCGGGGATTTAATTTAAAACGCTATCCGTGCACTGTCTGTATACAGGTTTAGTAGCGTATTCCAGTAAAACTCAGTCTAGGACGGGATGCCTATGGGTCGAATTGTATGAAAGACATCTTTTAGACCTCCCCTTTACGCGCTGTCCTTCTCTCCCTTTATTCCATTCAGTGTACCTTGGTGAACACAAACAGAGAACACGAATCCGCTAAATAGCCTATGGGCTGTTTATCAATTCGAAGAACACTATGAACGCACTATGAACGGTCTTGCAAGACCGCAAGGACGGGGAACGATTTGAGATGCGTGTGGCCTAGGGTGACCAGACGTCCGAATTTCGTCCGGACAGTCCGGTTTTCCAGCCCTTTATCCGGACCGCTGTTGCGTTTCCTCCTTTTCGCCCTTTTGTCCTCCTTTTTGACCCTTCCTGCCCACCGTCGCCATTTACCACTCGCGTAGGCTTTCAGATGCCAAAAAGAAAGACCTCATTAAAACCTACGTGGAGTTCAGAACTCCACTTTGCCACTAAGAGCAGCAAAGATCAATATCGTGCCTTCTGTAAGCTCTGTCGCATTGATATAGACGTGAGTAGTAGGGGGAAAGGGGCTTTAGAGCGGCATGCCTGCGCTAGGCAACGGCACAAGGATAATGCTAGTTCTGCCGGGCACTCTTCCTTAACATCATTTTTTGCTCTGAACACAACAGCGGATGATAAAACAACCGCTGCTGAACTGACCAAATTATATATTTTAATTTATATTACAATTGAAATAGTTTGGGGAATGGTAGGCCTACTGTCTTATTTTCTTATTTATCATTTGACTAAACTTGTCTCACCAAAGACAACAGAAAATCAGTGCACTTGTATTGAAGTATTGGATTTGTATAAAAAAAAAAACTTGGGGGGATTGTTCTCCTTTTTGACCCTTTGTCCTCCATTTTGGACCCAAGTGTCCTTCCTTTCAGGGTCATGCTTCTGGTCACCCTAGTGTGGCCTTGCAATGACTTCTGGGAAATCAGATGTGTTCTCGCTGACCAAGTCACTATCCGATGCATCCTCGATAAAAGGGGCGGATCAAGAACATTTCCGGTATTTTTGGTGTTCTTGGTGACTTCTGTTCTTTGGATTGGAACCGTACTTGGGCAATGAAAGATGACGTCAAATGAGTTCGCAAGAACACAAGAACGGAAAAAAATGTGGATTGATAAACAGCCATTGAGTGTGCTCCTAATCTCAGCTTGTTACCTGTGTAAAAGACACCTGTCCACAGAAGAAACCAATCAATCAGATTCCAAACTCTCCATCATGGCCAAGACCAAAGAGCTGTCCAAGGATGTCAGGGATGTTTGTAGACCGACACAAGCCTGGAATGGGCTACAAGACCATCACAAAGCAGTTTGGTGAGAAGGTGATGACAGTTGGTGTGATTATTCGCAAATGAAAGAAACACAAAAGAAGTGTCAATCTCCCTCGGTCTGGGGCTCCATGCAAGATCTCACATGGAGTTGCAATGATCATGAGAACGGTGAGGAATCAGCCAAGAACTACACGGGAGGATCTTGTCAATGATCTCAAGCAGGGCCGGAGTGGGGCCACTTTTCAGCCTGGGAGTTTCAGGCCAAGAACGGACCACTTTTTTAGAGAAGGGGAGGATGAGCATCGAGGTTGATTGGAGGAAAAGTGAGAGGAATGAGGGTAGGGGGTGATTAAGGACAGATACAGGATGGGGCATGTTTTTCGAACCGTAATGGTTACGCTAAGGACCAAAGATTTTAAACAGAATTCATTAAAATTGCCTTCGAGGAGGGACATCTGATCTAGGGGGATGACTGACAATGTTTACCATGTCCTTCAGTGCACACATTCAGAGAAGGATCTGATCATGTAAATACCTTTAATGCACTTGGGATTACAGAGGAATAGGCAGTTACACAATTCGTTACCAAATTAAAACAGCATCACAAAAATGTGGGTTTTTGGCGCCTCATAAAAGCTCTTTTACACTACCACACAGAAAAACGAACAAAAAATCACGGCAACATCATGATGCTTAGTGAACACATCCTCTCTTTAGGAAACAAACTCTGAAATACATTCACGCACCAAACACACAGATGGAGGGATGGCAAAAGACAAAAAAAAGAAAAACATTGATTCAATTAATCCAGATGTACTGGCAGGCAGTGTCTCGTCTCTACAGAAACATAGTTTCCTATTCACCGCAAAGCAGAAGAGACGGCCATGCCTGAATAGTCTTCAAAGGCAGCCTTCCTCACTTCCTACCTTCCTGTGAGGACTCACTAATGTAATAGTCTCTACTGGCAACAGCTGTGTAGACCTAGGAGAATTAGCCTTCTCCTGTCTAGCCACGTTAGGTCAGTGGGTAGCTCAAGGAGGGAGGATGCATCTCGAGTCCTGAAACAGGGCATATTTTACTCACATCCTCCGACTGGAGTACATTTCAGCACATTTAAGTAACCCTAGATAACACCACAGAGGACCAGAAAGAACATATATCATACAGTTTTAAAACTAACAAACATTCCTTAACGAAACACTAGTCTTCAAAGTAGTGTCATGAATTCTTGCTCACATTTCCCACAGCATTGTCGACAGTTAGGGCCTGGGTCCATTTCATGTCATGTGGAGAGCATGTTACACAAACAGAACAAACAAATACATACAACACAGTACACACATGACTTCGGCAGGATATGAAAGGGGAAATATTTGCAAAGGTTTTACATACATATTGCGTACACATGAAGACACGCAAGATAATCTTAATTTTTGTTTTTTTAACTAGGTGTTCTGACTGATTAACACACAGAGAGGCTGGCACTGAGGGAAGTCAGTCTGTCTCCAGTCAAACTCTTCATCAACCATGTGGCCCATGAGTTACACAAACAGCATGGATCCACTTTGCCATCTACTGGCACCTTTGGCATAACCGCAAACACACAAACACAGAATATGTCCAGCACTTAGGAATAATAATAATAAAAACAAAAGAAATTGATATTTTACTAAGTATAAAAACCTACAGAAGGGAACACCCAAACCCACTCGTGTCTATTGGAATGTAGGCCGGGGAAGTCCAGTAGTAGTTCTGGCAGGTACTCTTCATGATGTCTGCGTCCTGCTAGGCCGTGAGGGAGGGACAGTGTCAGTGTGCCCAAATCTGGGGCCTCCAACCGGAGCCCCTGGAGCAGGTCAACCCCCATGGACCAAGGCTGGGTTGTGGTTTGCTAAGGGACCACACTCACGTTCCTACTGGGCTGTGTGTGGTCCCAGTGTCTAGGTGTGTGTGTGTATATATATATATATATCTAAAGCCAGTCTCACTGCAGGGGACTGTCAAACACAGAGTCTGGAAGGACGGATATCTTCAGCTTCTTCTCTGGCCAGCTGTACTCCTTCGGTAACTTAGTCTGACAGAATGGGAGGGGGAG